>NC_056728.1:160282168-160467273 GCF_019279795.1 Protopterus annectens | reverse complement strand
CACACACACACACACACACACACACACACTGTGGAGACCACAAATGTCGTACACATTTGGATAGCTGATATGTGTGATACACACACCACACCTGCCTACGTTATGCTTTCCACACTGCAGTATGTACAGATCTCTACAACAGTGTACAGGGGTTTGTGACAATTGGGTTGTATTCCACACCATATGTGGCATATATGGTCACACAAGCAAACACACATGGCAGTACTGTGAATGATACACCTGATATATGATGATACGTCTGAGAGACATGCAGCAGTATTGGCCGCATTATGTGTACCAACGCTACCTTCGGCAATTGTGCTGCTATATGCACACGGGAGGATGTAAGTGTTACAGGTGTCAAGTGACATACTGTCGGTGACACCTGACCGCTGTGTAGGTGTTATGTCTCCACCATCAGGTTACGGTAACATTGCGTACTGTTTGCACATGTCATGGTTGGATGGCGTGTGACACACCTCTGAGCCATCCCTGGCAAACATCCATCTACACAGGTGCATCACCACTTTATGTACGCACATCCATCCATACCTGCTGTACATCCTACCATACTGTCAGTATGTCACCATATACAGGTGTCAATTATGGAGCTGCATTGCAGCTGCATGTTGTAGTTAGGCACAGATGAGTTACTTACATCAGCTACTGTACATGCATGGTAGCTGCATGCACACTACAGATTGTACATGTGTGCTGGTCCTACATGCCTGTCATGTAGCCATGTTTGTATGTATTGCAATTGGTGGACATGTGTGTTGACATACATAACACATGGACTGTTGTATGATATGATGGGTGTCATGGGTAACTAGTACAGAGGGAATGTGTCCTCGGTCAACATTGCTACCTCATGTACTGTTAGCATTCAACAGCCATGGACCCACCTTCCATTTTTGTGCATATCATTGCTGTAGCCACTTGTCTGCACAGTGGACAGCAAAAGCTATGCTATGTACATATGTGGTGTGTGTTTGGTCCATGCACATAACCACTGCAATTACATGTATGACATAGCCAAACATGTGTGTTCATTGGTGTACAGCGACAGTCATCTGTCACAGCTGTGTAAGATCCAGGGCCCCTGGTATGTGTAGAGTCGACCTGGTTATGTACAGTGGTATCATTGCAATACATAACACATGATGGAACCCTGTCGGTACATGTGTAGTCTGCACAGTTGCTGTAGACCTATGTACAGTCCACTGGTCATGAGTCACACTGTGTTGTGTTAATGTATGGCTGTGTATTGCCGGTCCAATGACATGGTGGTGTGTGATGGCTACATTGTAGATTGTGGTGTGTACCTCTGTGATCTACACCTGAGACAACTGTGATAGCACCTGAGTGTGTACTGGTCAATACATGTGAGTGGCCTTCATGTACGTGGGGACAGTAATACCATACTGTGCTCTTCTGTGATTAGAATCCGTGTGCATGCAAGATGGCCCTTTGCAACTGCTAAGTGTGTGAGCATGCCCAGTACACTGTTGTATAGCTGGACACACAGTACATTCTAAACTGCGCCCTTCCATGATTAGAATCCGTGTGCATGCAAGACGGCCCTTTGCAACTGCTAAGTGTGTGAGCATGCCCAGTACGCCATTGTGTAGATGGACACACAGTACATTCCAAACAGACGTATGATACTAAGCATGTGGCCATGGCCATTGACATCCTGTATAGTGCTGGTGATCATCCAGGCAACAGATGTCCATTTCCAATGTCACGATGGATGCCTACATTGAAAACACTGGTTGCTGTCTTGAAGGGTGTACTGTCTGTGGCGCATCCCGTATCTATGTAGTGTTGTTGTAGTGCTCCGTAGATATTTGGTTGCCCTGATCACACCACTGCCGTGTGTTTGTCTATGTCCACCTTGAGACAGTAATATGCTTTCAGACTGGTCAATCTATACATTCCCTATCGGCGTCCTTGCCTTTGCGGATGATGTCACCCACCTAGAAGTATGCCTCTGGGAGTGCTGTGCTCAGTAATCACAGTAGCGTGTTCTGTAAATGCGTAATGCTGTAGTGTGGTAAGGTAGTTAGGTGTATGTTCAACTCCCAGCCCTGTCAAGTGTGTGTTTGTGTGTGTGTGTGTGTGTGTGTGTGTGTGTGTGTGTGTGTGTGTGTGTGTGTGTGTTTGCAGCTGCCTGGGGACACAGTAATGCTTTTAGATGCCTCACACCACATACATTCCCTATCGGCGTCCTTGCCTTTGCAGATGATGTCACCCACCTAGAAGTACGCCTCTGGGAGTGTTGTGTTCAGTAATCTCAGTAGAGCATTCTGTAAATGCGTCATGCTGTAGTGTGATAAGGTAGTTAGGTGTATGTTCGACTCCCAGCCCTGTCAAGTGTGTGTTTGTGTGTGTGTGTGTGTGTGTGTGTGTGTGTGTGTGTGTGTGTGTGTGTGTGTGTGTGTGTGTGTGTGTGTTTGCAGCTGCCTGGGGACACAGTAATGCTTTTAGATGCCTCACACCACATACATTCCCTATCGACGTCTTTGCCTTTGCAGATGATGTCACCCACCTAGAAGTATGCCTCTGGGAGTGCTGTGTTCAGTAATCTTGGTAGCGCATTCTGTAAATGCGTCATGCTGTAGTGTGTTAGGGTAGTTAGGTGTATGTTCGACTCCCAGCCCTGCCAAGTGTGTGTGTGTGTGTGTGTGTGTGTGTGTGTGTGTGTGTTTGCGTGCATGCTCCCGTCTGCCTAGGGGCACAGTCATGCGTTTAGATGCTGCACACCACAGCAGTTTGCTACCGATGTCTTTGCCTTTGCGGATGATGACACGCACCTAGATGACTGCCTCTGGGACTGCTGTGCTTAGTAATCTTGGTAGCGCGTTCTGTAAATGCGTCATGCTGTAGTGTGTTAGGGTAGTTAGGTGTATGTTCGACTCCCAGACCTGCCAAGTGTGTGTTTGTGTGTGTGTGTGTGTGTGTGTTTGCGCGCATGCTCCCGTCCACCTGGGGACGCAGTCTTGCTTTTAGACGCCACACACCACAGCAGTTTGCTACCAATGTCTTTGCCTTTGCGGATGATGACACACACCTAGATGACTGCCTCTGGAACTGCTGTGCTTAGTAATCTCGGTAGTGCGTTCTGTAAATGCATCATGCTGTAGTGTGTTAGGGTAGTTAGGTGTATGTTCGACTCCCAGACCTGCCAAGTGTGTGTGTGTGTGTGTGTGTGTGTGTGTTTCCAGCTGCATGACAACAGTACATTGCTTTTACAGTATTCACTCTCCATAACATCCGTGCAGCATCTTTGCCTTTGATGCTGCTGTCTGCAGGCTAGACGTGTGTCTGTGTGAATCATGTGATCCACTGATCATGGTAGCGCATTTTGTAACTGCGTGATGCTGTCGTGTGGTACAGTGCTTATGTTTATGTCTGCTCCCAACCCTGTCACGTGTGTGTGTGTGTGTGTGTGTGTGTGTGTGTGTGTGTGTGTGTGTGTGTGTGTGTGTGTATGTATCTATCTATATATATATATATATATATATATATATATATATATATATATATATATATATATATATATATATATATATATATATATACATATATATATCTATATATATCTATATATATATATATATATATATATATATATATATATATATATATATATATATATATATATATATATATATATATATATATATATATATATATATATATATATATATATATGTATGTATATGGCTATATATATGTATATATATATATATATATATATATATATATATATATATATATATATATATATATATATAAAATGTATATTGTATATTTATTTATTTATTTATTTATTTTATTCTACATTTGTTGACCGCGCTAGTCTAGCTGGATATATGTCCATTTTTAGTAGAGGCCCGGGGAGAAAAGCTCCACTAGTTGTAATAAGTATCATCATAAAAAGGCAGTAAAATGTTACATTAGAAACATAAGTAGTTATACCAAGTTAAACAGATAATATAAATTGAACATAAGTTGTTTTTTTTTTTTTTTTTTTTTTTTTTTTTTTGTGCAGTGAAAGTTAACAAGGGAAAGGGTGAAGGAAAAAATGAGGTTAATCTGGATTGGTGCAGGAGCAAAGCCAATGTTTATTGAGATAAATTTTCAGTTGTCTTTTAAAAAGTAGGAAAGAGGTCAAAGATGTGATATCAGAGGGTAGTTTATTCCATATTTTTCCAACAGAGTTGGAGAATAGACAGTCGCCTGCATAATTGTTGGGTTTGGTAATATTAATCTGAAGCTTATTTGAAGAACGTAGTTGTTTCAGGTTATTGTATGGTGAAATAATGCTAGAAAGTATTGGTGTGTTGGCTGGCTGATATAGAATCTTATAAGCTATTAAGAGCTGTTGAAGTAGAAGTTGGTTAGGAAGTTCAATCCAGCCTAGTTCTTTTAAGTTCAAGCAGTGATGAGTTTGAAAAGGAGATCCTACTGCGAATCGAGCTATATTATAATAGGATGTTACTAGTTTTTTAATGTTGTTTTTGGAAAGTTTAGTGTAAATGGGGGAAGCATAGAGAAGAGTAGAGATTAGGTGAGATCTAGCTATGGTGGACCTTGCTGTAGGTGTTAGGAAAGGTTTGATTATGTAAAAGGATCCTATTTTTTTATTAACTAATTTTATTGTGTTGTTGATGTGAGAGTCAAAGTTGAGGTTATTATCAATAGTTATTCCTAAGGAGGTAAGAGTAAAATATGGTGGAGTAGATTTACGAGTAGGTGAAAAAAGTAACAGTTTGTTTTTTTTGGGGTTAAGAAGTAGACAGCAGTGACAGAACCAATGTTCTACAGCATTAAAAGCTTTTTGAGTAAGACTGGAGTTCTGTTTGAGAGGTAGCTGTACAGATTATAGTAGAGTCGTCTGCATATTGTATGCAGGTAGTATATGGGATAGCAGATTGTAGGTCATTAATAAAGATTGAAAATAGAAGAGGGCCTAGGATAGAGCCTTGAGGTACACCTAAAGAGATAGGTAGAAGATTTGAAAGTGAATTTTTCCAGAGTACTGCCTGCTGACAATTTTCTAGGTAAGATGCAAACCAGGATAAGGCAAGATGGTCAAGAGCAAGAGATTTTAGTATGTGTAGTAGAAGTTTATGATTCACCATATCAAAAGCTTTGGATAGGTCGATGAAGACTGAGGATGATAGATAATTGTTGTTACGGTTAGTGTTGACGGAGATATGTATGTTGGGATTATCACTCTTGACTCTGCTGCATTGTCTGTATGTGAGCACCATGGATGTATGTACATTTGCTATGGCTCTGTGATAGTGCACATACTGTGTGCTGTAGTGATCATGGGTTATACACGTGTAGAGACCGGTTATTGTGTTGCTGGGTATTACCCGAGTATTGGAAACAATGTTAGTGCAGCACCTTTGACTGGTCGTATGCAGATCTCGGCAACAGTCAGCAGTGGTTATTACATTGGAGTGTGAGTATGCCTCATGTCCATCTGTAGTAACTGTCAATTCTATGCACCTCAGGTTAACATTACAGAAGCATGTTTATCCACAGGTTGTGGTACAGATCCCAGGGCTGTATGTGTAGACATTGACAGGTGCAAGACTGAGTTGTGTTGGATGCATGGAGGGGTGTCCATGGCCAGTAATGGGGATCTCAACAGCCTGGCAGGTATGGTCTGTGACTGTCCCACAACCTCCTGTATATGGCTAACACATGCTGTACGTGTGTATATGCAGACACACACACACTTACCACAAACAGCTACGGCTATCATATACACACACCCATTGCACCACCATTGGGCCATGCAATAACCATTGTCCCTCACACACACACACACACACCTACGTGTACATTGGATGGCTCTATGACAGCTCTGGACATGTTAACACCACACCCTGTGCATATGATGTCACCTGTGCCACCACCTATGATGTGTAACATTGATGCAGGATCTGACTAACCTGGTGCTGCTGCACACGGTGGCTTTATTCCACTGTATTGATGTTTGCATGCTGTTAACACACAGTGTGTTACTTCCAGGTGCACTTCAGCAGGCATGATGCATTGCAGCTATGACCATCACTGTAGTATAGTTTACAACATTGTTACTTCTGATGATGTAGTCTCCATCCATGTGTCATTTCACTGATGTGTGTAGTATTGGCAGCATGTGTGTCTGTGTGTGCAGTAAGTGTGTGATGTGTGTAGTACACATGTATACATGCTTACACATGCATACACGACATTACACGAGCTTCAACATTCATACACTAGCTTACTCGTTCTTCCACATGCGCACACAAGCTAACACGCACGCACACATACTAACTCGGGCTTACTGGCGCGCATGGGCACAGACACACTGCGGGCAGGTTTGCAGGTCACATCGGTGGTATCCATGGCATACGCTGTCAGTCTCCTGATGTTCCCAGGATAGCTCATGACATGTCTCTTCCACTGAGTACTGACAGCACACATGTGACACTGCTCTGGTGAGGTTACACTATTTTGTACATACACACTCATGTTGTCACCTATCTTCTACTCTAATAGTCCCCTTAACCTACACTACATGGTAGAGGCTTGGCCCATATGGCATGACATGTTGTGATTCACTATCCTCAGCCTCACTTGCCTAACACTGCCTACAAATGCTTCGTTACATCTCTGACAGAGCGCTTTCCCACATAAGTACCAGTACGCAGTAGCCATGTTGTCTCCAGCTTGCCATTCATCTGCATGGCGTACTTACATCTAACTAAACCTACATTTAGTATGTATATTATCCAAATGTCTTGTTTTGAGGCGCAGCCCGTTCTTGTGGCACTGCGCTACGCTTCCACACCAGGGATCGGGGGAGGACAACTACTGGTTCATTGATATCCAATGGACAAAGCCACCACTGGCCTTGGACTTGGACATTGGCATGCTTCTTCGACTGTATTCATAATGTATTTGCAGCTGTCATTGCTCCGTTTAGCAACGTGCAAAACGTTAGTCGCATAACATCCCGGTACATTTCTGCACATAACACTGCTCGTGCACGGACAGCTTACTGTTTCATGTATCGCGTAATGTTGTAGGGTTACCACCTGTCAAACTTTGCGAGGGACAGTCCCTCTTTGGGCAGTTGTGTCCTGCAAAAATGTGAGTAAATGGCAAATGTCCTGAGATTTTAGGACAAAATTATTTTCTATATTTTATGTCATAGTTGCATAAAACAGTTATTCTGTATCTGAAACACCTAAATGTTATAAGAAATAGAATAAGGAACTAAAATGCTACAAGAATAGACTTTTATTCAGGCAAAACACTGAAGTTCTGTCCTTTGTACTGGCCCTGGGTATGTTTTGCCCTGCAAAATCTGATGTTTGTAGCACACATGTCCCACTTTGGGCATTTGGAAAGGTGGCAACCCTATCATTACATCATTTGCATAGCTTACACATACAAATGGGGTATGTTGCAAATCCCAACATTGTCCGTGCAATGTTCGTGTTACGGGTGGTCTTGCATGCCCCTACGGGTGTTTGCTGAACAGCCTGGCAGTCATCTTTCCTTGCTGTACTCTCACTCAATCCATACACGCCGGAGGCTTCGTGTATCATGGCCTAGGCTTTGCTGTGTGCTATGTCTACTTGTGGTGTATGCATGGCTGTGGGTATGTCCCACTGTCATCACTGGTAAAGGTGTCACCCTATAGGTACTTCCTGTAGACTGCTGTGTCATTTGACATGTCAGCACATACCTGCGGATGAACTTCCTACTGCAGCGCTTTTCATACCTTCTGCGTTATCTTGCGGTTGATAATGCTGTTTTCTCAGACATGTATCTGTTTCAGATCATACCTATCACCCTCCTAGTGCAAAACATCTGTATAAAGCCTAACATGATGGGGGGACAGATAGGGGCAGATTCTACATATTGCTCTTACACACGTAGATAGTTGACAGTATTATAGGTGTTGCATTAGTATGACCTTTCTGAGGGATTTGAGGTCTTAAACACATATGTTTATCATTATGTAATGACGTCAGTTCTCAGGTATTTGGCTGACAGGTACAAATTGTGAGAGGAACACACCACACATATTAGGCATACATCTGCACATTCGTACAGTTGCGAGGTATGTTTCTGATACTGGACATCTATTTCCTTACGTCAATACACACAATACATGGCGCCATCACAGGCCAGTTACCATTACATTCCCATTGCGGGACACACCCACCCACTGGGTTATATTCCTCACACAGGCCAACAGGTGCTTATCCACACTAATTATTCCATCATGTACCTTATGTGTCACACTGCCTACAAATGCTTCGTTACATCTCTGACAGAGTGCTTCCACACATAAGTACCAGTACACAGTAGCCATGTTGTCTCCAGCTTGCCATTCATCTGCATGGCGTACTTACATCTAACTAAACCCACATTTAGTATGTATATTAACCATATGTCTTGTTTTGAGGCACAGCCCGTTCTCGTGGCGCTGCGCTACGCTTCCACACCAGGGATCGGGGGAGGACAACTACTGGTTCATTGATATCCAATGGACAAAGCTGCCACTGGCCTTGGACTTGGACACTGGCATGCTTCTTCGACTGTATTCATACTGTATTTGCAGCTGTCATTGCTCCGTTTAGCAACATGCAAAACGTTAGTCGCATAACATCCAGGTACATTTCTGCACATAACACTGCTCATGCACGGACAGCTTACTGTTTCATGTATCGCGTAATTACGTAGGGTTATCACTTGTCATACTTTGCGAGGGACAGTCCCTCTTTGGGCAGTTGTGTCCTGCAAAAATGTGAGTAAATGGCAAATGTCCTGAGAGTTTAGGACAAAATTATTTTCTATATTTTATGTCATAGTTGCATAAAACAGTTATTCTGTATCTGAAACACCTAAATGTTATAAGAAATAGAATAAGGAACTAAAATGCTACAAGAATAGACATTTATTCAGGCAAAACACTGAAGTTCTGTCCTTTGTACTGGCCCTGGATATGTTTTGCCCTGCAAAATCTGATGTTTGTAGCATAAATGTCCCACTTTGGCCATTTGGAAAGGTGGCGACCCTATAATTACATCATTTGCATAGCTTACACATACAAATGGGCTATGTTGCAAATCCCAACATTGTCCGTGCAATGTTCGTGTTACGGGCGGTCTTGCATGCCCCTGCGGGTGTTTGCTGAATAGCCTGGCAGTCATCTTTCCTTGCTGTACTCTCACTCAATCCATACACGCCGGAGGCTTCGTGTATCATGGCCTAGGCTTTGCTGTGTGCTATGTCTATTTGTGGTGTATGCATGGCTGTGGATATGTCCCACTGTCATCATTGGTAAAGGTGACACCCTATAGGTACTTCCTGTAGACTGCTGTGTCATTTGACATGTCAGCACATACCTGGAGATGAACATCCTACTGCAGCGCTTTTCATATCTTCTGAGTTATCTTGCAGTCGATAATGCTGTTTCCTCAGACATGTATCTGTTTCAGATCATACCTATCACCCTCCTAGTGCAAAACATCTGTACAAAGCCTAACATGATGGGGGGACAGATAGGGGCAGATTCTACATATTGCTCTTACACACGTAGATAGTTGACAGTATTATAGGTTTTGCATTAGTATGACCTTTCTGAGGGATTTGGGGTCTTAAACACATATGTTTATTATTATTTAATGATGTCAGGTCTCAGGTATTTGGCAGACAGGTACAGATTGTGAGAGGAACACACCACACATATGAGGCATACATCTGCACATTCGTACAGTTGAGAGGTATGTTTCTGATACTGGATATCTATTTCCTTACGTCAATACACACAATACATGGCGCCATCACAGGCCAGTTACCATTACATTCCTATTGCAGGACACACCCACCCACTGGGTTATATTCCTCACACAGGCCAACAGGTGCTTATCCACACTAATTATTCCATCATGTACCTTATGTGTATGCCAGTATTTGCGCTTTCCGTCAGTAGCAGAGCTCACGTACGAGTATGGGGGACTGGACACTGTATCGGTGACACTGCATGACACCCTGAGGGACACATGTCTTTTGAGTCTATTAACCTTCCACATTGACTTTCACAGGCCATACGTTGTAATTCACATTTGTGGACAAACATGCTTATGACTTGTACATGTTTTGTCATTTGTCCTGACGTCTTTCTTCTTACCTATCCACCTAGTATCACTAGTTCTGTACATTTCATTAGGACGGGTTACCTTCATACCTCTCACCTGTACACATTATGGGTATACGCCCTGGGGTTTGACCTATGATTCTGTTACATTTGTCATGATAATGTGCCTTTCTAGTAGATTGCTGGCAAGCCATGACGGACTGTGCGGTTAGGTAATCATGACTGACATTTCTATTTCATGATTACTAACTCTCATAACATTCATTTTCCTGACTACGCAATTATTCTATCAACAGTCTAACTTTGTCCGAGGTATATTTAATATAGTCCCTATTTGTCTGTTGTTTACTATGCCTTAGTCCAGCTGTCTTATTCTGACATTCTGGCAGGTATGGTTACCATCTTGGTCGTACGCGTGTCCTTCCATGATAATTGCCTACATGACACTGATATAGGTCCCTACGTCTTCCCCCAATGGTTTACACAATATCCAGTAGATGGGTTGTGCCATTTTGGAGAATGTAGACGTGTGCTATACCCACATAGGTATATTGATCATTCCAATGGGGCGTACCTAATGGATCTGTGCCAACCAACACCTTGGCCCAATTCTGCATACCCATGATTCCCATACCTGACACACCTCCACAGTACCCATTAAACATGTTTAATGTGAGCGATAATAAAGTGTGGGACACTTCTGAGCACTCCCCACTCTGCGGATATCCGCTCATACGTCATACATTCAATCGACCCATGTGTTATTACCCTTGCACCTGCTACTGTTGCATGTACACCTGTATCGTAGTTGCAGGTGTGACTTCTTTTGCATCAATGATGGTTGACACTTCATACAGGATCAATTTTTGTGGTCCTGCAAAGGACACCTATATTCATGTTTAATGTGTAGAACTTGCAGGCCCTGTCACACTGGTACTTTCCATGCAATGATTCGGAAACCATCGGTGTATTCTCCTTTCATGCATGTCTGTCTGTCTATCCATATTAGCTATACCATGACCTATTTATATACATGTGTTATATGTACAGGGACATATGTTTGTTGTATATATATCTATTCATGTATCGTGTATGTATAGATTTATATATGTACATATATACATATGCCTGTACATTCCTCATCTCGTAATTTGCTGTGGATTATGTCTGTGGATATATGTGTATATATATCTCCATATCGTACCTTTCAACTGTACAGATTTCCGCTGCATGTACAGCTGTTTGCCTCTTATCTTTGGTCCATTTTTCATAACCTTGTGTCTATCTGGCAAGTTAGTGGCATATCATTAAAGACTGACGGGTACCTGTCAGCAGCTTATTCTGTTGGCATTACATATTATGGGTGTAGTTGTTATAGTCCATACTCCACAATGAGGGGTGTTCCCATTCACATTTGAATATTACCTGTATACAGTCATATGGGGATTATTATTTTTGGACATGAAGTGACTACAGGTATGCAGTGGTACATTACACAAGTGTGAGGGCTGTTCCTGTAAATTTGTGCAGAACATACCTCTCAACCTCTTAGAGCACCGAACCTGCACAAAACCTACACGATGGTGGGACAATTAGGGACACATTTTAACGATTGCTCTTACAAGCTTAGAACGTTGATAGAATGCTAGGTTTTGCATTAGCATGACTGTTGTGCAGGTTGTGGAGTCTTATACTCAGGATATTTCTCATTATTTAGTGACGTCAATCCCCAGCTATTTACCACACTGGTGCAGATTGTCGGAGGCACACACCAACACTATGTGGTGAATCTATGGTCATTCTTAGGGTTGCCACCTTTTCGACTGCCCAAAGTGGGACATGTTCTGTAGAGATGTCAGATTTTCCAGGACAAATCATACTACAGCCATGCATAGTACTGAACTTTAACCTTTTTTGTACATATAATAGCTTATTCTAGTAACATTTGAATTGCTTATGCTACTTCACATAACATATTGAGGATTCATACATAATAACCGTTTTATGCGACTATTAAAGTAAATTAGGGAATAAACTCTCGGGACATTTGCTATGTGTTGATTTATTTCACAGGACACAACTGCCTACAGAGGGGGTGTTACTCGCAAAGTGGGACAGGTGGTTACCCTAGTCATTCCGCGAATATCCGGACAGTTGGGTGGTATGGCACAGACCTCTGTAATACGCTGTTGTGTTCTGGCACAGCAGTAGCTCAGCATTAAAGACTGCAGTTGGAACGTGCTGACAGACAGTTGGGTTTCAGACTTCATACTCCAGACATTAATGCCAATGTGCAAACTGTTATTCTATCAAATTCTATGTTTCTAAGAGATATGTTTACAGATTGTCCCTGATTTTGGACCTTTGTCTCACTTATATTCACGGCTCTGTCCAGATATCTTGCTCACACAGGTTGACAGGTATGGTCAGTCATGACTGCACACAGTCAGTGTCCCTCACACTTGATCAGGGTTGACCTGTTTATGTAGTGTCTTCCTCGCCCTCATGCCGTTTTCCACTTTGCAAATGTGTGCATTATATCCTCCCTCCTATTCGTGTCTGGACATGTGCATCACGGGAAGGTATTTTATCCTGGGTGGTAGGTTATGCATGCCCACTTAGGGCTGGACAGTATCATGGACTTCCCCTGCACGTTCTGACTTGTGTCCAGATATCTACTGGATTGGACATCATGTCGTCATACCAATTCTACTATTTACACAAGTTGGTCATCCCATGAGGGATATCCCAAAAATTGGTCAAAACGAAAACATGTTGGATAACGAAGATTTTTGTGGATGCACAAAAACGTGCAGGGGGTTTTACCTGCAGGGGATACATGGTTTGCAATCCTGACACTGCCTAGGGTGACAATACCTACTACATATGTGTAGGGGTCACTGTGTGTAGCTGTTTCTGCAACAAACCAGTGGACCAAATACGGCTGGATTTGGTGGACGTTCTGGTATGGTGGCAGGTTGTGTGTTGTGGAGGGTATGCTGGGTAGGCTATTATGCATCCAGGTGTGTTGCGTTTGTTATGGCCAGTTCCATCAGGACCCATCTGTGGGTATGTGACGGTGCCGTATCTATACATTTGCCTCGCATATTTCCATATTCTTATGTTTGTGAGATTGTGTTCTATACTATGGCCTGTCTGCTTGTCTTGCAGCTGTTTCTACATGAGGTTGTGTTTCTTTCCACTTCACCCACTGTTCACCTTTTCTGCATACGACACATGTATCGCCTTTGAGGAATTTACCATTAAACACACACCCCTCACATGTGAATTACTCACACCCCATAGAGCACTACTTTGGTTGTTGACCCATGACACGGCCAGAGTTACACATTGACTACCCTACATGTGTCGGGTACCTTTATGGTTGTATGGACTACCCTGCCATGTTTGCTTTACATATACTATACTTCACGCACATAGGTACACGCCCTTACTTCACTTTCATTACTTGGTTGGTGTATCCGGGTACTACCCGTTCGACTGTGTCACATACACGTTCGGATTATACAGCTGACTTCCGGATTTTGCCAGCCTGTTCTACTCATTGGTAGGATGGCACCTTTTCCTATGTCCAAGCTATTCCTTACACATGTCCAACCGTTGTGGACATTGCCTCCCCATAGTCAGCGGTTGTGTTTCCACCTTTTCAATTGGCCACAGTGTGACATAGGGTTACCACCTGTCCCACTTTGTGAGGGCCAGTCCCTCTTTGGGCAGTTGTGTCCTGACATGTAATTGTCAACATGGCAAATGTCCTGAGATTTTAGGACACACATATTTCTTATATTTTATGTGATAATTGCATTAAACAGTTAATTCTGTATCTGAAATACCTGACTGTTATGAGAAACAGAATAAGCAACTAAAATGCTACAGAAATACGCTTTTCTGTAGGCAAAATAGTTGTGTTCAGTCCTTTGTACTGGCCGTGGGTATGTGTCGGCCTGTACAGTCTGATGTCTGTACCAAACATGTCCCACTTTGGCCATTTGTAAGGGTGGCAACCCTACTGTGACAGTTGCGGTGAACACAGCATATTTTACAGGCTGACACATACCCAAGGTCAGTTCGGCAGATAGAACTTACAATTTTTGCCTATATCTAAGCTTATCATCAAGACACCATCCCCCACTCTGGAATCATAGATAAACTTACTAAGTTGGGTATTAATCCCTATGTCACCCAATGGGTTGCTAAATGGCTTACTGATAGAACCCACACTGTAAAAGTAGCTGACTCCAAATCCAGCTCCAGACAAGTGACAAGTGGAGTACCTCAGGGTTCAGTCCTGGGGCCGCTCTTGTTTGGCATCTACTTCTCTGCAGTACAGGTCAACACTAAGGGACTCTGGCTAACAAAGTTTGCAGATGACTGCAAACTGGGAGCCATTATTGAATCCCCAAATGATGTGAATACTCTACAAAAGGGCCTTACAGAAACAGATGCTTGGTGCCAGAGCCATGGGCTCAAGCTCAATGCCAAGAAATGTATTGTTATCCCTTTGGGAAAAAAAACATGTATCCATGAATTACCATATAGGTGGCAGTACACTAAACACAGAAAGTGTGATAAGAGACTTAGGGACACAGGTGGACAGTGGTCTCACCTTCGATAACCACATCGCCACAACAGTCAGGAAATCCTTCTATGTGGCACACCTCATCATGAATGGCTTTTCATCCAGAAAAAAGGAGGTCATTGTCCCACTGTACTCATCCCTCATTAGACCTATTATAGAATACAACGCCCCATTTGGTATGTACCTCTCAAGACATCTGCAACAACTAGAAAGGCCTCAGAAATACCTCACTAAAAGAATCACAGGCCTAAAGCAGATGCCCTACGCTGACCGCCTTAAAAAACTCCAGCTATACTTTGTCGCATATCGTCTACTCAGAGGCGATCTATGCTTAACATACAAGGCCATGTCAAGCCCAGAGCTGTTGGACATGCTACACTTAAAGAAATTCCAATCCCTCAGAGCTACACACTCCAGGGATCTAAACCTTGTCATCACAATAAACAAAACATGCTGGAGGGATAGGTTCCTGACCCAGAGACAACCCAGACTCTGGAATAGATTGCCCATACATGTCAAGCAGAGTGCCTCTTTGGACCTCTTCAAGAGGAACCTTGATGTTTGGATGGGAGAAAGGAAATTCACCCCAGGGATCACGTCAGTCGCCCTGCTAGACAGGGGTCCAGGAAAGTAAATCATTTGGGAAGAAATAGCCAGGGAATTGTTATGGCTAAGCTTGTATAGGCCCTAGGGCTGATAGCCTAGTACCAACCTATGAACCTATGAACCTATGAACCTATGAACCTATGAACCTTATTCTTGTAGCATTTCGGTATCTTATTGTATTATACGTCCAGTGAAATATGTTTACTGCAACTATTGCATGACATCTACGGAGGAATTATGTCCTATATTCTCTGGACATTTGCCAGTTTTACATGTTTGTGTCAGGACACATCTGCCCACAGAGGGACTGTCGCTCGCAAAGTGGGACAGGTGGTAATCTTGGTCGACAGTACGGATCATACTGTTCCTTTCAGCCTACATGTGTCCGTGTTGTTATGGCTCGTTTATATGCTCCTTCTGTTTCATTTACATGCGTATGCTATTTCCTGTCACTTTTGGTATGTGAAATACGGACATACCTTTTGTATGTGACTATTACATGGCTTGTGTGATATGATTCAGACATACGGTCACTACCTATATCTACATTTCTCCTCATGTACTTTGTTATGGACACATCTGTACATCTGCACAGCTATGTTCCCTCCCTCATATTATGGGTCGGATGGTGACCCTTTCCATTGGACTGGCGGCGTGCTAACATCTGATACGTTTCACTTCCACATGGTATAGCTATCACCACTACGTTGGACTACAGGCACACGGTTTTCCTGTCATTTCTTCATGGGTAGGGACCCGTTATTCCCTTCCGTGCATTTGTGTTTGACTCTTCATTTTCTGTTCAAAGGGACTCTGCTTTGCATACGTTTCAGTCTCTGCAGACACTGATAGGTACGATTACTATTGCTGGTGGAATATAATATTCAGCAGTTTAGGTTGCTCCTTCGAAGCCGCCATTGACACTCCTCCCTGTGCAACTTCAAAACGCCCCTTGCACTCGCGCACGTTTCCTATGCACGTGGCTGTGGAAGCTGCACGCCTTCATTAATATGCATATGGCGCATCTACTCCACATCTACGCCGCACGTCCGGCGCAAGACTTACGCCGGACTTGCGCCGAGCTTCATGAATCCGGGGGATAAACTTATTTACAAAATTATAGCTAGTCATGCTGGCATATATAACAGAGGGTAATTTATAATTATTTACAAGTATCTACAAAACTTCAGCCAGTCATGCTAGGACAGATAATATCTAATATCCTCACAGCATGCATATCCACAGATACTGTGGATAAAAAAAGAAATAATTAATACAATTATTTATGTAATTTAATGTATGACAGCTCCTATTAACTGTATGCAAAGGTATCCAAGACAACTTTTGTTAATTTTCCTTAGAAGTTTCACTTCACAGCATGAGCTTCAACAGATGAATAATTTCTGATAATTAATCACATGAACCAAAACATTAAGTGCTCTGCTATCAGTAGTGTTTCAAGTACATTGTTTTCTTTTTGAGGAACAACCCTACCAAAATATTTTACTATCACACTATATAAAACTCATAACTGATGAAGATGTGATTAAAATGACTTACATGAAACAATGCATTCTGTAAGTGCACTTTAATGCCTATATAGAGTTTTAAACAATGGGCATATTGCACCAGGAGTCAGAAAACCTGCTTTTTCTTAAGCTATGAAATAAAGATGAAGTAATATATAGAAGAAAAGAAAAAAAAAACATAAGTAAATCTGAGGTAGAACTGGGTGTCCTCAGAAAATTCTGTGTCATGCAGTCAAAATGGTTTGTGATTAACTAAAATATCTCAAGCAGTGAGTGAGAATTGTCTTAAATTTCTTCAATTTCAGACATTTCTCTTGCACAACTACAAGAAAAGCCTTATGAGGTCTGGGGGTAGGGCTTTTTAGGACCTAGTTTGACTGGATTATCAGAAACACAGTAAAAGAGAAAAGTGGCAGCAGCAGCAGGCAACGCATCATCTGAAGGGCAGACTCCAGAAGCAAGATGGAAAGGGTCTATATTATATTAGCAAATGCTTGAAATTGTCAACACTATATAATCGATCCAAACACTATGAAAATGCAAAATAATCGCAAAAAAAGACCAAATGGATGCAGCAGCAAATAAAACCACAAAAGAAAAAAAACACTGTATCGGCAGAATGAGGTTCACCAATAACAAAAAACACCATCTTTAGAGAAAAACTGCTATATTGTCACTTTCAGCTCCAAGACACTTCTTCAGAATAAAATACATCACTTAAAACCTATATGCATATATATATATATATATATATATATATATATATATATATATATATACAAAATCAATTAACACTTCAAATTACATTAGTTAGAACCTTTCATTTAAAGAAACGTACTAAATTTAAAACTTTTTATACACTTTCAACTTTCTATCCTTCAAAAAACATTTTAACGTTAACTGTTTCGTTCATACCAGGTATTTTATCAGCTCCTAGCTTTAATTGCCATAACGTTTCCCTCTGTTCTACTAAATTTTTAAAACTTCTCCCTCTCAAGTCCATAGGAGCTTTTTCTAGTATGGCAAATAAACATTTTTTTAAAACCTGAACATTTAAGGGTATGTTTATACAAGGCATTGTTAAGATTTTTGGTCCTGATACAATATAAATGTTCCCTAACCCTATTATTGAGACATCTAGTAGACATCCCAACATAAAATTCTAAACAGCAAGAACATACAGCGATGTAAACTACCCCCTGTGTCCTGCAGTTATAAACTCCATTAATCGGAATAGATTGATTCAAATGAGGCATCTCTATGTAAGGACCTTCTAACATAGATCTACAAAAATGGCAAACCCCACATTTATATATATCTTTATCATTAAAACTGGAAACATGTGAAAGGGTACAAGAAAAATCTGTCTGTAACATTCTTTTAATGTTGTAAGTATTCTTGTATACAGAACTAGGTTTTAATCCAATAATCTTTCTTAAATCCAAATTCCCTTTCAGAATATCCCAGTTTTTATTAATAATAGAAGCAATACTATTCCTTTATACTGTAATGTTTAAACAGCATGATACCCATAATGTTTTAAATTACCACCAGAAAAATTGATATTTCTATTAACTTTAGGAACAAACCCATGGTGTAGAATAGGTAAAAAATCTGTAGTTCTACATCTACATATCTCATCAGCCAACAAATCTAACATGTCCTTATTGTATCCCCTTCTCAAAAACATGTTTGCAAAAAATGCAAAATCTCGAACATACAAATCAGCGATTTTTTTCCCCAGGGAAAAAAATTGCTGCTCCGTTAAAAAAATAAAAAAAAAAAACGAACACAAAATAAAGTGGGGGGCTTCACCCCCCCCCCACACATCCCGGGCTGTGCCACCTGCTCCCCCCCTACTTAAATATACTAACTCTGAGATCGCACCACAGTGGAGGACATGGCAAAGTCCAGAAAATGGCCCAGTGAATTTTTTTCCCCTAGGAAAAAAATTGCTGTTCCGTGCTTTCAGCATTTTGCCATTTTACGTAAACATGTTCGATGAAACAGCGTTCACAAATTTAAGCTTTCGCTTAAATAATAGGAACCCAATGGAAATGCTTCAGAACCACCAGGCCCAGATGCCATGAGTACTGAATTCAGAACTAGTGGCCACACAAGGAAAGGGTGCATTATATTACTAGAAGAACTCTAGACGAGAGCCACCAGAAAGTATATGAGATAAAAGGAGAAGAGCTTAATAGGTAACCACTAGGCTATCACCCCTAAAAGGGTGTTTTAAGCCAGGCTTTGCTTCCTAAATATATCTGACAGGATTTGATACCCCTGACATTATTGGGATATAGCCTGGGTGTGGATGATCATGCATTTGCAAGATTCCTCTTTCTAATAGGGACATCAATGCCAGGCCAAGGATAAATAAATAATTCTCTGTGCAGAGATCCAAGTAGTGATTGAACAAGTGAAGGAAGAAACTCTGCTTTACATGAAATGGGAAATCTGTTCCAGAGATGAGGTAATCTCTGAAACACATGTATGTTCCCTACAACATGTCTTATTTAGGTTAAAATTGAGGTTTAGGTCCAACATTCATATCTTGACCAGCCCTCTCATTAACATTACTAAAACTAGAAAAGGGAAAGTTTGGTAGTGCAGAATATTGAGGATGACATTATACTCTCCTTAGATGGCAGTACTACATTCTTGAAATTTACCTATTAACATAGTTATCATATTGCCCATTACTTATATGTACATTTAACTATAGAAAATGAGTTTGTTTCATCTATATATAAAGGAAATAAACTTTTTCTAATTCTTATTTGTTTTACAATAATTGCCATCTGTGGTTTTGTAAAAAGAACCTGGTAAAAGGCAATTTATTAGGGGAGCCCGGATGGTTTCAATGGATAATATATTTTTGCAGGAATTAGAAACCATTAACAGTATGTTTATAGAAAGAGGTTATCCACTTGACCTGTTATGCCTTTAAAAATGAGGTGATTAAGAATAGAGGGTATAAAATATTTATCTATTCTGTGTAAATTTACCAGTTTAGAAGGCCACGATATGTTGTCAAAAGTGAATAGTTCCACTAAGAATATTTTTCAGAATAAAATAAAACACTGGAAAGTATCCAACACGGAAAACTATTTAATGATAAAAAAAAGAAACACATTAAACAGTAAGTGCTTTCTTCCACACTAGACTTCTTCAGACTGAATAGTGTGCTAAAGTTCAAAAGCTTTTAAATCCACATAAATTAAGACACAAAATCACATGACCATTAATTAATGCTTCAACCCTTTTCTTTTAATGAAGGCTATCATGTCTTCCCTATCATTTAACCCAGGTGGATGGCAGGCATTCAGCTTTACCTGCCAGTCATATTCCATCCACCCAGGTTCTTCTTCAGTGTTAAACTTCTTATCAAAACTTAAAACTTCATCCGAAACACAAAACTTAAAATCAGCTTTACATTCTTTCACCTTATAATGTTTCCCAAGTGCATTTTTGTCATCTCCAGTACTAACAGCATATTTACGCTCGTACATTCTTCTATTTAGTTCCCTAGAGGTACGTTCTACATAGAATGAACTACATGACATACATAAAACTAAATACACTACAGACTTTGACTTGCAAGTATATCTACCCTTTAACTGTATATTATAACTACTGACATTAATCTCTTTAACATCAGTGGGTAAATAATTACACAGATTATAATTCAAACATTTATACATCCCAGGGTTGGTGCACTTTTTTGTGGTGGCTTTAATTTATTTTGGAAAAGATTCTTAAAACTCTTCCCCCCTTTTGCACAAATACAGGTGGATCACCCACTACTTTGACAATATCAGAATTACATTTAAATAGTCTCCATTTGGCTGAAATATTATTTTTTATTGCCCCCGCGTCCAAACTGTTACAAAATGCTACTTGCATGGAGGTTCTAAAGTCCATTTGTTTGGTGTTGACCTCTTTACACACACCCTCTTTTCTTCTCTGATACAATTCTCTGTAGTTGTCCATGACTATATCTTCAGAGTATCCTCTGCTGATAAATTTATTACATAGAGCAACACTTTCTTTCTGAAAGTCCTCATCCCTGTCTGTCAACTCATGCACCTTCATCAGTTGGCCTTTGACAATATTGATTTTAGTTTTATTTGGGTGCATGCTATCGTAGTGTAAATAAGCATTATTCTGTACCTACTTTTTGCATATGGTCATCATTGATCTGTCACCCTCTTTGCATACAGTAAGATCCAACTAATTCACATTACTGCAACTATAAGCAAAGGTAAATTTCAAATAGGTGCAAACATTGTCTAAATACTGCTAAAATTCACACAGAGATTTAGCATCACCCCTCCAAACAAAAAAAGATCATCTATAAAGCGTTTGGAAAATACAATACTCTGCATAAAAACACTTTGAAAAACATTACATCTTTCCCATCCATGCATAAAAACATTTGCATAGTTGGGTGCCATAGTCACACCCATTGCTACTCCATTGGCCTGGTGGTATAGCTGCCATTAAATTCAAAAAAAGTTGCAACTTAAAATCAAATCCAACATTTCCATTAGCAAACAAACAGTATTCATGGAAAATTTCCCAGATTTAATTAATTCTAACCTAACCATTTCCATTCCATCATTGTTAGGTATTGCAGTATACAAATAATTAATATCCAGGGATCATTGTTAGGTATTACAGTATACAAATAATTAATATCCAGAGTAACAAGGAAATTTTCCTTTTGCACCTTTACATTTTGGATCTTAGATTTGAAGTAAAAGGAATCTTTGATATAAGAAGTATTAACTTCTACCACCTGTTGCAAATGCTTATAAACATAAATGGCCATTGCTTCTGTTTTGTTTCCATTGCTAGCCACTATGGGCTTCATGGAAGGGTCATCTAAATATTTGTGTATTTTTAGTAAATCAAAAATACAACTCATTCTGGGTGCTCCAATTAACAAAAAAACTCCTAATTTGTTCAGTGATGCATTCAGTTAGAAACCACTCCTCTATTTGATGAAAAACCTGAATACAGATATTACAATTTAAATATTCAGCAGAAAAAGTATTAAATGATTTATTAAATAATGATGACATTTTGGTAATGAAAACTGATAAAGGAAATGCATTAGTTATATTAGATAGGAGCAAATATTTGTTAAAAATGGAAAAATATTGTCTAATGGTGAATTCTGTAGAACTACATATTTTAGTGTAGTTAAGAAAACATATTGATTTGTAGATTCATAGGTTTATAGGTGTGTACTAGGCTAATGGCCCTGGAGCCTTTACAAGCCTAGCCCATAGGATTACCCTGGCATAATGCCACCTGACCTTAGTTCCTAGTGCCTCTGTCGAGTAAAGTCACTGGAGTGATCCCTGGGGTGAATTTTCTATTTCCCAGCCACTCATCAAGATTTCTCTTGAAGAGGGCCATCACTCGTGTATATGAGAGTTTTATTTTATATTCTTCTGAATCCACTGTTGGTTTTGATGCCCAGGCCTACATGGACCTTTGTTTGGTTACTAGCTTGGAGTGGTCACACAGTTACACACCCCCACATGAGGTTGTTTCTAATACCATTTGTTTTATGGATGTGCAGATGGTCCATAAGGGCTGGATCAGAGGATGCTTTGAAGACCAGACATAGATTGCCTCTCAGTAGTGTGTAGAGGACAGAGTACAAGGATAAAGTTTTGAGGCAGTCCAGATAAGACATGCTGTCTGCACATTGTGTTCTTTTTTGAGGAACTTCTGTGGATGCCCCACTTGTTGTATATGCCTGTCATAGGTTCATAGGTGTGGACAGGCTAATGGCCCTGGGGCCTTTACAAGCCTAGCCATAGGATTAACCTGGCATAGTGCCACCCAACCTTAGTTCCCAGTGCCTCTGTCAAGTAGAGCCACTGGAGTTATCCCCGGGGTGAATTTTCTGTCTCCCATCCACTCATCAAGATTTCAATTGAAGGGGATCAGCGAGGTGCTCTGCTTGACATGTATGGGAAGTCTGTTCCATAGCACGGGCAGTCTCTGGGTTATGAACCTGTCCCTCCTGCATGTTCTGTTAATTGTGGTAATGAGGTTGAGGTCTCTGGAGTGTGTGGTATGGAGGGATTGGGATTTCTTTAGATGTCACATTTCTAACAGAGCTGGGTCAGACATGGCTTTGTAAGTCAAGCAGAAATCGCTTCTAAGTAGGCGATATGATACAGAGAACAGTTGGAGTTTTTTGAGTCTGTCCATATAGGACAAGTGTTTAAGGCCTAGGATCCTCTTTGTGAGGTACTTTTGTGGCTGCTCCAGTTGTTGCAGGTGTCTAGTGAGGCACATGCCAAATGGGGCATTGTACTCGATGATTAGCCTAATGAGGGGAGAGTAGAGTTAGACAATGACCTCTTTCTTCCTGGATGCAAAACCCTTAGTAATGAGATGTGCCATATAGAAGGACTTTCTGACAACAGTGGCAATGTGGTGATCAAAACAGAGGTTGCTGCCATCCTGTGTTCCTAGATCTCTTATAACGCCTTCTGTGTTCAGTGGACTACCATCAACGTGGTAATTCATTGGAACCAGGTTCTTCCCAAAGGGGATGACGACACATTTTTAAAACTTCAATGTTCTGATATAGACCCGATGCCAAGCTTAGTGAGTTTTTCTATGATTCCTGAGTGGGGAATGGTGCCAAAAGCCTTGGCCAGGTCAAGGTAGGCTGTATGAACCACCTTGCCTTCATCCACAGCTCTGGTGACTGACTCAAAGAAGTCGACCAGGTTGAGCAGGCATGATCTACCCTTCACAAAACCAAACTGTGTGGGATCCAGAGTTTGGAGATTCCCTATACCCTTGTTTATTAGGTCCATGATGATACATTCCATAGCTTTGCATATCAGACTCATGAGGCTACTGGGACAATAGTTTCCAGGGTCTGTAGACACTCCTCCTTTGTGGAGAGGGACAGTAGCAGTGTACCATTTAGTAGGGACAAAGCCTGAGGTGAGACTGTGATTGAACAGGGCACACAGGTGAGGTACCAGTTCATTCTGTAGTGCATGTAGAACACAACCAAGGATATTGTCAGGTCCCATGGAAGCTGTATTCTTGGCCTTGGACAGTGCTGCTTTAACCTGTGCAGCAGTAATACTGGGTGTCTGGCAATCTACTGGTATTGTGATTTGTTATTTGGGGGGGTAAGGTTGGCACTGAATCTGTCAGCCAGTATACTGGCAATATCTGTTGGCTTGGTATAGGAGGTACCATTGTGCAGTAGCTTCGAGTAAATCTGGGTATTGCCATGGAGATTCTTTACATAACTATAGAAGGCCTTGTGGTTGCCTTTACTATCTGCTGCAATTCTGTTTTCATAGCTAGCTTTAGAGAATTTGATGAGGGATATCAACTTTTTGTTGAGGCTGATAAGGGAGTTTTTCCAGTCTTGGGACTTCACCTTATTCTGCATCTGTTTCCTCCTTCTGTTGTAGAGTTTGTTTATGGCAGGGAACCACCAGATTGGCTTCCTTTTTTGGAGGAGAGCATCTTGGTTCTATTGGGTATGGCGAGATCCATGTATTTGTATACATGTTGGTACAGTGCATTGGTGTATGATTCTGCAGTCACACAACTATTCTCCATTTGCATGGGTGCCATGAAGTTAGCCACCTCTGTTTTTAGGAGCCTAAAGTTAGCTTTGGAGAAGCTTTTCATGGTGGTTACCTTTGCGGGGGGGGGGGGTGGATTTCCAAGGTGATTAGTTTGTAGTTGGATCTAACCAGAGAGGAACTGACTATTGGTGTAGAGCAATGGTCACCCATGTTAGTAATGACCAGGTCAAGGATGTTGCTACCTCTAGTAGGGGTAAGAATGAGCTGGTCCAGGGCATTGGAATTAATGAAATGAATTAACTCCAGGAGATGCTGGGCAAATGTATTGGTACATGAGTAGTTTACCCAGTTAATGGAGTGGTAGTTGAAGTCACCTAGTAAGAGAGTGTTATGTTGGACTCTAATATTCTCCAGGGTGCTTAGGAATGTGGCATGTATATTAAAGGGGGAACTGTACTTAATTAATGTTCTAATATGAACCATGTACAAAAGAACAAGGACATCTTTGGACCTTGATGCCATACCCTTGCTTGTAAGTTGTGCAACATAGAATGATTTCCTTACTACATTAGACACATGATGACCAAAGGCCAAGTCAAAGTCTGCATACATTTCCATATCTCTGACACTGGGTCAACTCTTAGAGGTATATTATTAATGGAGTAATTTCCATGGGTGGTTGACATTCCAAAAGGTACTATTATGGATGTTTTGACATTGAGTTTTAAACCATGACTTTGGCACCTGTTATTAGTCTGTGTCAGGCCTTCTTGGAATATGTTTGTGTCTTTGGGGGACTCCACTAGCGACTGGCCTTTTTATGGATGTAGGCTTCCCTATTCTGATTTATTGTGTCCTGTCTGTGAGCCAGCTGGCTATCCAGCAGAGGATGTAGGAATGTATACATAATTTTATAAGCATGTCAACACTGCCCAAATGCACTGTTTTGCCCTTGATAAATGCTTTTATGACTTTCTTAAAGTCTACCAGGTTTACTTGGCATGACTTGCCCATGACAAAGCCAAATGGAGTTGGATCCAATGTCACAAGATTTTCATATGTCATTATTTATCATGTCCATGGTTATTCTTTCCATGGCCTTACATATAAACTGGTCAGGCTTATAGGGCCAAGAAGAATAATAGGTGCAATCTTCCATTTGCTTGGCATGGAGCTTGTTTGAAGGCTATGATTAGTTTCTCTAGTGTTTGACTCTATTAAGAAAGTATCTTGGAATGTTATCAGGTCCCATTGAGGCAGTGTTTTTGGCCTTGAAGAGTATATTGAGGACATGTTCCCTAGTGACAGTTGGGGTACTATGGTTGGAGGTATTTTATAAGAAGTGCTTGGATGAGAAAGGAGGGTAAAACTGAAGTTGAATTTATTTGTCAATAGATTTGCTATATCTTCTGACTTGCTATAGTTGTGTCCGTGTACAGTCAGTCTGGCACACTATTTGTGTGTTGCTTTTGAGGTTTCGAACAAAGCTGAAGAATGACTTGTGTTGGCCCATTTGTATCAGTGCATGAGGCTCCCTGTGGCCTGTTGAGGCCTTATTTAGAGCTCCACAAGGGTTCCCTAAGCTCCCAGGGCCGTTTCAACATTCCATTACCTAGAATGCAACAGGAACATCAGCCGATGCATCACGAGGTCGGAGGTCGCAACAGAAGAAGAAAAAGCAGTGCATTTCTGGGAATGCTAATATCATGAATTAGAGCTTAGGGAAGAAGAAATGGATCTAAAACAACACTTTCTGGACACTTCAGGATGGGGGTAATTTAAATGGACTGTAAAGGACTCTGGTCAGAGTAATTCAGCAGCCTAATCTTATGTTTAAGTAATGAATTTATTACAATATAGTTTTTTTTCTAGCAATACAAATACATCACTTTGTCAGAAGTCTTTCATATCAAACTGTATAGTAGCTGCCATCTGCTGGTCATGTTGCAAAACTACAATGCCATACTTCAGACATGCTTTTCTGTGCCTTTCAGTTTTTCAAAAACAATATTTTATGTGTTCATGTTTAGTTTTCTATTTAGTATTTAGATCTGTGTTTAAGTGCTCATTGTGAAAGTGTTTGTGATACAAACTCAGACTCTGTGAGTAAAATAAAAAGCCTATGCAATTGTCAAAAGTTATTTAAAGACAGCTAAAGACAATTGCCTGTTTAGTAATCCATTAGTCTGCTTCACAGCTGTGCTACCTTTACTGAAAACATGTCTTCAAGTTTGAAATTTATCTGTTGTTGCATGGTAACAGAAATTAGCATTTTGACTACTTTCACCATGAATCATTATGTTTTAATTCTATACTGAAAGTGCAGGATATGGATGGCTTGTTCTTTCTCTCAATGAAGGTGGCTCTACAGAGCTAGTGAGCTTGATATGCTGTATGCTTGTGCTTGGTTTAATTAGCCGGCTTGCTAAAACTTGCTTTTTTGCTAAAAAGGCTGGCTAAACTGTGTTTTTTATTGGTTAGTGATGATATGTGAGTTATGTAGTTTATTGTGAATTGCATTTAGTGAAAATCCAATTATCTGCTTAGGTTGTCAATTAATGCTCTTGTTTCTGTCTTTCCTTCTTTAATCCTATTGTTATGTAATTTTGTGTGTAATGCATATTTAGTAAAACCAGCTAGATATCTAGATAGGTAAAAAATGTATTTACATTACTCAGAGCTATTCTGTTTGTTGATGTATATATTTAACCTGTAATTTTTTCTTGTTATAATTACCCCTTCATTAACCTCCATTTAGAGCAGTATGTTCAGTTATAGCTTATCTAAGTTGACTGTCCCTTCTCCAGACAGGAGACCAAAACATAGTATTAGGTTATGATGGTACTTACTGCTATGCCAGTTATAAATAGAACCTGCGTTACTATCTGCTGTAATGGTTATTAATAGCTCTGGTTATAAATTGTGTTGGTTTCAATTGCATAGTAACTTTTATTGTCTATATTACTCCAACCTCACTTGCCTATTTGCATGGAAATTTTCGAGGTCAATAATCTAAAAAAAATGCTGTATGTATTATGTTCTTATAGTGGTATTGTTCTATCTCCTTTAACTCCTAACTCGAACGTCACTTTGCCTTTAACTGTCCATTCTATGTACATATGTTTTTCAATATTCCTTAACATTTTTGGGAGTGCCATGATGGTGTAGTTGTCCAATGTTTGTTGGTGCTTGGACTATTGATGTTAGTTTATATGTCTCCCTGTTCTGTTCTTGTATTATTCTTCATAAGGGAAAATAGTTAAAAACAGATCACTTGTATCTATCTAAAACTTTTTCAAAAATGACTCAGGGAGACAGGTGGTTAGGCATGGGGTTTATGGTAAGGAGCATGGATGCCTGAATACGATTTACTACCACATTACACTTTCTGTCATATATAAAAAATGTGTTTATTAATTGCATCGTCCCTGGTAGGGCTTTTTTCTTAGTTTATCCTAGCATATATCTACGTTTTGAATCTAATTATGATGATTAGTGTGAATTCCTGGAATGTAAATGGGCTTCAAGAAATCAATAAAAAGAAACTAGTTATGCACCCGATTTTTCAGGATAAATCCAACATCGTCTTTTTACAGGAGACCCATATGACAAATGTTCAAAGGGATAATATTAAAAAAGAAATTGGATTAAACTTGTGATGTCAGCAAAAGGCACTGTAATAATAATTTAAAAAATCCTTTCCTGGTGAAATGCTAAATACTAAATTTGACCAGAATGGTAGATGGTGTTTATTTTTCTGCTCATACCCTCAGGTAAAATACCCTATACTTTTCTTAAACCTATATATCCCTTGTACAAACCAGCACTTATTCTTCTATGAAATACATAATCTACTACTTCAATTTCCTAATCATCTTTTCATTATTGGTGGTGAGTGGAATGCACTCATGGACCCCTTGAATGATAGTTCAAATAAAAACAGGAAACAGCCCTCACAAGTAACTGCATCTATTCAGGATTTGATAAATAGCTTCAACTTAGTTGACCCTTTTTTAATATTTGACCATGACAGAGAGCTAAATAAGTTCACGTTTTATTCGGCTTCACATAAAGTCTGGTCCAGAATTTATTATTTTTTGGTCTCTGATATCTTTTCAAACAAAATTACAAACTTTGCCCTTGAGGCTAGATGTATATCCGACCACTCGAATGTCTCACTTTGTATTAATCCCACTCACCACCCGAATCGCAATGGTAGTAGTCCCACTTGGTCATTAAATAGTAACATTCTTAAAAAAGAAGATGTTCTGCAGGAAATTAATGATTATCTGAAACAATGTGATGCAGAATCTTGTTTATCCACCATCCCCTTAGATATCCAATGGGCTACGGCCAAAGCGGTCATCAGAGGAATACTCATACAAAAATCATCTTATTATAAAATAAAAAGAGAAATTGTACATCAATAACCTCAACAATGAGCAAAAGATGACTGATGCATAACTACAAAAGGATTTTTCTCCTGAACTGGAAAAGAAATTACATGTGATAAAATGTACTAATTTCACTTACAAAATCAATCCTTGGTAGAACTCAAACTCCTTCACAGATATTCGGAATGGGCTCAAACCCCCTCCAGAACAATAGCTGGACTCATAAACATCAAAGAGGGACCAAACTATATTAATGAAATAAAATACAAAGGAAAAAACTTATACAGTAATGAAGATATTGTTAACTCTTTTGTAAATATCTTCACTGAAATCTATAATCCCCAAAACCAGACCCCAAATGAAACGCACAAAAAATTCCTAAATGAGCTATCTGTTCCAAAATTATCCTTCACGCAAAACACCCTTCTAAACAGCCCCATAACACTGAATGAAATAATGCTAGCTATTAAAAAGCTTAAACCAAATAAGGTGCCAGGTCCTGATGGCTTTACAGGAGAATTTTATAAAACTTTTAGTCGTCACCTTTCTAAAACTCTCCTTGCTATGTATAATTATATCATCTCGATAGGTATATGAACAATTCGAAAATAATATTCATCCCAAAACCAAACTCTGACAAGTCCAACCCTCTCTGCTATAGGCCCATCGCCCTTATTAACGTTGACATCAAAATCTTATCTACCATTTTTGCTAATAGAATTCAGAAAGTTATAGCTACAGTCATTTATCCTGAACAGTTGGGATTTATGAAACAGAGGCAGCTGTGTGACAATACTCTTACCTTAAACACATTAATGTTGTTTCTAAAAAGTGATAACCACCCGCGTTATGCACTCACCCTAGATGCTACCAAAGCCTTTGATAACGTTGATCTAAACTTCCTTTACCTAACCATGAAATTCTTTAACTTTCCTGATCTGATTATCAACACTATTAAGATGCTTTATAACAATGCCTCTACTTCCCTGTATATAAATAAAACTTTAACCCTATAATATAATAACCCTATTAAAATTACCAATGGCACTAGGCAGGGTTCCCCACTCTCACCTTATCTTTTTAATTTATATCTGGAACCTTTCCTTCTGTGGGTTAAACAAAAGACTTATCACCTTATCCCAAAAGTCTTCAACATTGATATAAATTATTCTGCATTTGCAGATGACCTAAACATCTATTTTGAGCTTCCCAACACTGATCTTCATAAAATTCGAAATTCTATTAATCTTTTGCTGAGGCTGCTAATTATAAACTAAACCCTGCTAAATCATCTATTTTTCCATTAAACTCTGCAAACCATTTAGAATATTACTTCCCCCTGTTTGACATTCCTCTCAAATATACAATTAAATACCTAGGAATAAATTTCACACACCCTCACCAAGAACTAATAAAATCAAACCTATATAGAGTCTGGGATCAGATAAATAACAATCTAGCTAGATGGAAAAACATCAATCTTTCTTTGCTATCAAAATCTGCTCTCATTAAAATGAATATTTTGCCTAGAATCCTTTTTCATCTTAACTCCATTTTCTTAAACCTTCCAAATTTTTTTTTCAGAAAAATAGAAACCACAATCTCAAAGTTTTTATGGTTCCCTAAATCAACCAGAATATCATACAGGAATCTAATTACCCCAAAGAACAAAGGCGGTTTAAGTCTCCCGGATTTTAATTTATATTACGACATCATTAATGCTAGCCGTCTAATTCAAATAGCCTGCTATGATCCCTCTGCTGAAACTTGGTACCCAACCTGGATAAAAATCTGGTGCAACTATATATATTCGTTAAAACTCAATCCATATGCTGTCCCTTTTCTTACACCTGATGGTGACTACAAGTTCAAGATCTTGCCTACACTAAAGAACAAAATTCGCATCTTTCAAACTCTGATGACCTCCTTAAATTTACACAATACTATTCCCATTCTCTAACCTATTCACCTAAACCCTAACTTAAAAATCAATAATGAAATGATTGATCTAACAAACTTCCTGTTAAGAAAGCCATAGTTTGGTACTTCTATAACTCTAAAAATGTTGCCGAGGTCAAAGCTTTATTTGGTGCTCCTAACAAATATGATCCTATCTTAAGGCAAATTATCTCACTTATAAAACAAAAATTCTCTTACTATAGAGTGAAGGAGCAAGACATTACAGTATCACAATCTATCATTAAATCACTCTCCTTACGGAACAAAATGATTTTGAACACCTATAAACTTGTGTCAAGCATTAAGTATAATCATTCACTTCTATTTTCCAAATATTGGGACGGTATACAAGGAGAAATTTCTATGGAGTCTAAGTGTGAAGCAATCAATAATACCCTGAATTTAACCCCCTTCAAAAACCTAATTTACACTCAGCTTATGATAAACAACAATCCCTACTATACCCCAGCAGTCTTACTGAAATTCGGATACAATACAATAAAAAAACCTAACCTGTCTGTTCTGTTCCCTCCCACACGTAGATATACTTCACATCTTTTGGAGTTGTAAGAATATTTACAAACTTTGGTGTTCTCTCAGAACTCAGTTGGAAAAAATGGGATACAAAAAAAACACATTGGGCCAGATTCAGGAAGGCTTACACGGAGTTCAAGAGTAGTGTAAGCCTCCGTGTAAGCCTCCCGATTTAGGAACAGCCCAAATCTCCGTGTAAGAGACAGCTAACATGTCTCTTCCACGGACTGGGCGTGGAAATGCTCAGTACCTCATTTGCAGCTGAAAGATATGCAAATGAGGTATCTGAGCGATCCAAGAAGCAGAAACCAGTCCGTGTAACGGACGTGTTAGCTGCAGAAATGTACTCAGCTGACAACTGAGTACATTTCTGCAAAATTAAAAACGGAGCTATGTCAGCTCCAAATAAAGGGTGCATTTGTTTCATTAAGCATGCCAATGGCCAAATATGTGGCCATTGGCATGAAAAACTGTTGCAAAAATATGTTATATAACTTTTTTTTTTTCCACAGGATTTTGAGGTTTAACTGCAGCGCACACCCGCGCAAACGGGATGCGCTACCTAAAATTAAAAACCAAAGCTTATAAGCCCACAATTGTGGGATTTATGTATTACATGGAATGTCAATGGAGGGACTTGCAGACCAAAAACAATATGGCCTCCGTTTAGTAGTTGTCAAGGGGGGGAAGCTCCGTGTAAGACATGTAACTAGTCATTACTAGGCAATCCTATGTAAATGAGGGTTACAATACTGAATCACACTGCCACATAGGTAATGAGCACTTTCTGAGTAGTGTAAGAGTTAGAGAAGGGGGAGGAACAGAGTAAGAGGTAGGTGACATCACGGGGGGGGAAGGATAGATACAAATGTACCAGATTGGAGGGCAATGTAAGGTGAAAGATGACAGACAGACTTCAGGGAGGGAGGTGTGTCCCAACAGAACACTAGGAAAGTCAAGAAATTGAAGGTTTACGCTATCCCTACACTCAAAGTTTCTTGAAATACGTGCATGCGCGCGTGTGCGCGCATGTAAGGCAGGCTCAATATATGGGAGCGTGTTGCAAACCATTTGCAACGGTTTGCGCGGGCGTGCATGTGTGGAAGGCAGTGTGCGCACGTTTTAACATGAATCAGCCTAGTTCACACCGTGTAAGGATGTGTGCGCGTGTGTAACACCGTGTAGGGATGTGTGCGTTTAAGTGACTGTGAGCATGTTTAAGCTGGTGTGCACATTGCTCCCCTTCAGGAAACAGAGAGGAAACAGGAAACAACCAAAATACACGGAAACTGCCAGAGGATACTGCTGGAGTTATTTGGTGGAAACAATTGGAAGCAGGCAATTATGCAGGCAGACTAGAAGCCCAACCCAGCACTTAAAACACTGCAAAGAGCAGTGCAGGGTGTTTCTCACAAGAGATACTGCAAGAAAGTAAGCTATCAGAATTGAAAACTGAAAAAAGCTGAACTCAGAGCAGAAATGCTAGGGGCTGCCATAGCTGTTATAATCAGGCAAAGGCAAATTGCCAAGGGTGGTGACAATGCAGGTGCTGACAGACAACCCAGAGTGAGGAGAAGGAGAAGAGTATACAGGCCCAGGGTCACCTACCATGGGTTACATGAGCTGGAGATAGTAGAGCGCTACAGAGTGGACAGAGACCTTCTGCAGCAGATTGTTGAGCTGTGCAGGCCACATCTCATACACAGAACCAACAGAGGGGAACCCATCCCAGTGGAAACCAAGGTATGTGTTGGCCTAAGAATACTAGCAACAGGTACCTTCCAGAGACCAACTGGTGATATGATGAGGATATCACAGGCATCAGCCTCCAGGCTACTGCACCAGTTCCTGGATGCCATGTCAGCACATGTCGGTGATCATATATATGTCCCTAATGACCGTGAGGTTGTGGCCAGCAATATGCATCTCTTCCAGCAAATAGCGGGATACCCTGAGGTGCTGGGTGCAATAGACTGCACGCACGTACGCATCAAAGCACCAGCTGGTGAGCGGGGTAGAGTCTACATTAACCGCAAGGGATACCCCTCCATCAACTGCCAGGTCGTGTGTGATGCCCAGGGCATAATAATGAATGTGTGTGCTGGCTGCCCTGGAGCTACCACGATTCCCACATCTGGCATCTGACGCAGCTGTACCAATCATTTGCCAGTTGGGGACTTCCCACACGGACACCTAGTGGGGGATGCAGGTTATGCACTTGAGCCGTGGCTGATGACACCCATCAGAAATGCACACACACCTGAACAGGAACGCCATAATGAGGTGCACGCACAAACACGTAATGTCATAGAGCGTGTGTTTGGGCTGCTCAAGTCACGGTTCCGGTGTCTGGACACATCTGGTGGAGCCTTGCAGTACACACCAACTACATGTACCCAAATGGTCATGATATGTGCGATGCTACATAATATGATCCTGCGGAAACAGCTGCAGCAGGACCAGCACAGGACTGGGCCTAACATCCCCCCACCATTGCCAAGGCCACCCCAGGCAGAGGGTGACTTAGAGGAGGAACAACCTGACCTTGTCCCAGTAGGCAGAAGGAGGCGTGCCCAGTATGCCCTGGCCTTGGCAAAGAGGCAACGCATAGCACATACACTTGGTCAGTAGGAACACTGGGACTGATACTCGCTCTGACTCACTCATATAGTAACAGGGATGCCTAACATGACACAACCTGCTTCCAAACATGTGCAGGGAGTGTAGTATGTGCATCCAACAGAGGCAGCCCTGCAGCACCACCTGAGACATGAATGCCATGTGTTAAGTAATGTAATACCATGTACCATATGCACACCTGAGGACCCGACTAACATCCACCCTCACCAATCATAAACCACAAAAAACACAAACCTACCTCATAGGTACCACAAGGGATAGGAACCTAGATGTAATGCTACCCAATGCCAGAAGTATAAATGCGTGCAGTGTAAACGCACACAGTATAGAGAATGTAGATATCAGTGCTGTAATAGAAAACAGGGTCAAAGCCCACATCAGCACCCTGACACTACCAGGTCACACCTCTGTCCTAATAGCAGGAACTGCCCCAGGCCTACTTTGGCAACGTGAGTGTCAAAAGAAATATTACTGTCAACCTGGGTGCCCAGGTCCCTGATAACCTCTTCTGTGCTTAGAGGATTGCCACCTGGATGGGAACTAGGGGTAACCCTGTTGTTCCTGAAGGGTATGACTATGCATTGTTTAGCGTTTAATGTAAGGCCATGGCTCTGGCACCAGTTATCTGTGTCTATGAGACCCTTCTGAAGGATGTCTGTGTCATATGGGTTTCCAACTATGGTTCCCAGTTTGCAGTCATCTTCAAACTTTGTCAGCCATAATCCTCCTGTGTTTGCTTGTACTTCTGAAAAGTAGATGCTGAACAAAAGTGGGCCCAGGACTGAGCCCTGTGGGACAACACTTGTGACAGCTCTGGAGTGTGACATGGCACCAGCAACTTTGACCCTGTGTGTTCTGTCACTTAGCCAGTTTGCAACCCATCCTGTGATGTATGGGTTCACATTTAAGCTGGTGATGTTTTCAATGATACCTGAGTGGGGTATTGTGTCGAAAGCCTTTGCCAGGTCAAGGTAGGCTGTGTGGACTGCCTTGCCCACGTCAATGGCCTGGGTGACTGTCTTGAAAAGGTCAGCCAAGTTTAAAAGGCATGATCTGCCCTTGACAAAGCCAAACTGGATTGGATCCAACGTCTGCAAGTCCCCTATGTCTTCATTTATTATTCCCATTATGATCCTCTCCATAGCTTAGCAGACCAGGCTTGTCAAGCTGATGGGATGGTAGTTTCTGGGGTTGGTGGAGGCACCTCCTTTGTGAAGTGGGTCCACCATTGCCGTATGCCACTCCTTGGGCACATATCCTGAGGTGAGGCTAAGATTAAACAGCTGCCCTAACTGCGGTTGTAATTCCTCATTGAGTTCATGGAGCACACAACTGGGGACACCATCTGGTCCCATGGATAAAGAGTTTTCCGCCTTGGATAGAACAGTTCTCACCCCAGCATTGGAGATGTTTGGGGGGCTACAATCCTTTGGTGTAGATACCCCTCCAGTTGGGGGGAGGGGGGGGAGAAATCCGCACTGAACCTGTCAGCCAGTATGTTGGCAATGTCTGTAGGTTCAGTGATATTTACATCATTCCGAACTAATTCTGAGCATATCTGGGAGTTCCCTCCCAGGTGTCAAACATAGGTAAAAAAGGCCTCATGATCGTCCCTTGAGTCCTGAGTGGGTTTACTCTCAAAACGTGCCTTGGATGATTGTATGGGGGAACCCAGTGTTTTACTCATAATGAGCAGGTGTGTCTTCCCTTCTACGGATGTCGCTCTATCTTGTAGTAGCTCCTTCCTTTTGTTGTAGAGCTTGTTTATGGCTGGGGTCCACCAGACTGGATGCTTGCCTGTGGTACAAAGAGTCTTTGTTTTGTTTGGGATTGCTTGATCCATGCAGTCCTGGAGGTGCTGGTAGAAGGCATTTGTAAGTGATACAGTGGCTTGGGTAATGGTTTCCGCTGGCTTGGGGGCCTTGAAAGAGACCGCACCAGTCCTTAGAAATGTGAAGTCGGCATTTGAGAAGGTCTTCACTGTTTGTTTTTCTATCTGGGGTGTGGGTGGGATGTGGACTCCCACTGAGATTAGTTCATGATCTGATCTCACCAATGATGGGTATACTTCTGGTGTTGAACAGTGTGACCCCATGTTCGTGATGATGAGTTCTAGTATGTTGTCTCCACTTGTGGGGATGGTGACCAGTTGTTCCATGGCATTTGAGTGTATGAACTCTTGGAACCTTTGGGTTAGAGTGTTGGGGCTTGATTAGTGATCCAAGTCTATATTTGGATAGTTGGAATCACCCAGTATGATGGTGTTTGGAGATACATTTATCCCCTCCAGTGTTTTCAGGGCAGCTGTGTGAGGTACCTGAGTTTGAGAGGGTGGCATGTAACATGCTACAAACTGCAGAGCAGTCTTGCCTATGGTTACTGGCACCTGGATGGTCTCCCATGCATCGTGTGTTGCCACCAACCTTGAGGTGAGGGTGTCCTTGATGAATATGGACACCCACCCTCCTTTCTTGGTGTTGTCCGGATTTTGGTGCCAGAACGCATGATATGAGGTAACACCCGATAGTGCCGGGGTGCTGTCAGAAGCCGTGAACCAGGCTCCAGGCACAGCACAGACATCAATGTGCTACATACTGACAAGGGCGTCGAGTGTGTGCAGCTTGAGGTTGAGACCTCTGGCATTGAGCAGCATTACCCTTAGTGCCTTTCCTTTTCTGTGTTCTAGGGTGGTAGGTGTAGAATCTGATTCTTGCATAAAAAAGGCACAATGGGGGTGGCAAGAGCATCAGCCGAAATCCGGAAGCCCAGGGGTGACAGGTGCAAGCCATCCCTTGCAAATCAGCATGGCCTGTCCAGCATGTCATCCCAGGCAGACAGACATTGGACCCCCTTTGAATGACACCATAGTTTAAGCAAATTATTACAGCTGATCATCTTGTCTCTGTTTATGTGGCATCATACTTGGTGAAGGTAGGATACTGCTCAAGGTCAGGGTCATACCTGCCTGGCCTACATAATCAGAGGGATCCTCTATGTCTCAGGTAGTTCACAGCAGCATGGATAATGACTGGGTCAGATTTGTACTTGCAGTTGAGTGACCTGAGTGCTTGCATTATCTGGTGGATTCCAGTGCCCGATAGGCAGCTTACTGTGACCTCCTCCGTACTCGATCTGGTGAGCGGGACATCAGTGTGTCTGACTATGGAGTCACCTATGACAAGTGTGTCTGGCATTGTGTTTGGCCTTAAGGGCTGTGACTGTTTGGCACACTGACTCTGTGGTCTATGTGTTGCATGTGCTGTGCCCTGTGGAGGCAGTTGTGTGGGTGTCTGCTGTGGTGGCCGCTGCTGTTTTGGTAGAATTCTGATCAGAGCCTCTGAGTATGTCTTTGTGTGTCTATGTGTATGATTTTAAGTTGTGATAGTGCTATGTGACACTGAGTTTGTGATGTGTGTGGTTACCTTCACCTTCTCTCTGGTCTTGCTAGTCCTATGTTGAGAGAGATCAGCCTCCACTTTGGCTATATAGTTGCATCTCTCACATGTATGTGTGTTTTATGGGAGAAGGAGAGGGTTGTCAGTGTACATGAGGCAATTGTAACATTGCCTCAATATTCCCAGGTTCACCAGCTGAGCAGGAGAGGACACTAGCAACTGATCCCTAGACATGCTAGAAGGAATAGACAAAACAATGTTGGAATACAGGGAGATATCAAGCCCCCAAACCACATCATAGTGCTTGACTGACAATACCTACACATACACCATAGTTTCATAGTGTCATAGTTTACTAGTAGGCTATCCGCCCTAGTGCATGTATATGCCTAGCCATAGTGATGTGGCTATTGCCACCCCTTATAGTGGTAATAAGTGTACAGAATAGATTCCGAATATTGTGCCGCTGACTTAGTAGTGACACATTATGACCCCCTTACGTAATTGAATAACATGACTGTGCCTCTGTCTAGTCTGTGTCTCTGTCTCATATGCAGTTGTCCAGATGTCTCTTGAAGAGAGTCAGTGAGGGACTCTGTCTAACATGAACTGGGATACTCTGCTAGAGTGTGAGATGCCTCTGAGTTATGACTCTGTCCCTCCAGCATGTCCTATACATGTATGTGCTGAGGTTCAAATCTTCAGCTCTCATGGTTCTGGTGGATTTGGATTGCTTGCAGTGGAGCATGTCCACCAAATCCTGATTGGACATGGTCTTGTATGTCAGGCATAGGTCACCTGTAAGTATGCGGTATGACACTGAATAAAGCTGGGTTTCCTCTATTCTGGAAGCATATGACATGTGTTGTAGACCCCTGATCTTCATGGTAAGGTACTTTTGGGGTCTCTCCAGCTGTTGCAAGAGCTGGGTGAGGTACATACCAAATGGGGCTTTGTATTCAATCATGGGCCTGATAAGGGAGAAGTATAGTGGTACAATGACCACCTATGATCTGGATGGAAAACCCTCCATGATAAGGTGGGCAAGATAGAAAGTCTTTCTAACCACTTTGGCAACATGGGTGTCAAATGAGATGTCACTATCTACACGTGTCCCCAGGTGTCTGATTTGTTTTCTGTGCTCAGTGGGTTGCTGTCTATGTATTGATCTGTGGGTACTTTGTTCCTCCCAAAGGGGATGACTACACATCAGTTGCATTCAGTTTCAGGCCATGAGTCTGGCACCAGCTATCCGTCTTTGTGATGGCATTCTGTAGGATGTGTGTGCCGGCTGATGTATTCACTATGGTGCCTAGGTTGCAGTCATCTGCAAACTTTGTCAGCCACAACCCTCCTATGTTTGCTTTCACATCTGAAAAGTAAATACCAATTAAGAGGGGTCCCAGGACACATCCTTGTGGGACACCACCTGTGACTGGCTTTGAATCCGACAAGGCACCTGCAATGTTGAATTTATGGGTTCTGTTTCCTAGCCATTTTGCAACCTATCCTGTGACATATGGTGTTATATGTCAGCTGTTGAGCTTGTCTATGATGCCTGAGTGGGATATTGTGTCACAGGCCTTAGCCAAGTGCAGGTAGGCTGTGTGGACTGTGTAGCCCTCAATGGCCCTACTGACAGTTTCATAGTAGTCAACTAGGTGCAAAAGGCAGGATCTGCCCTGTACAAAGCTGAACTGGGTGGGATCAAGGGTCTGTAGGTCAGCAATGTCTCTGTGTAAGAGCTCCATAATGACTCTTCCCATAGCTTTGCAGACAAGGCTGGTTAAGCTTGTGTGGTGGTAGTTGCCATGGTCTGTGGAGGCATCTCCTTTGTGGAGTGGGACCACTGTTGCCGTACGCCAGTGTTCAGGTACATATCCTGTAGCAAGGCTAAGGTTAAATAGCATTTGTATATATGGGTCCAGCTCCTTCTGGAGTTCACATAGCATGCAACCGGGGATACCATCAGGTCCCATTGATGCTGTGTACTTGTCTTTGCTGAGTGCAGCTCTCACATGGACATCCAAGATGACAGTGAGGTTACACACAGCTGTGATAACTATCTTCTTTTGGGGGTGAGGGAGGGGGTAAATCACACTGAAGCTGTCCACCGGAATGTTGCCAATATCTGTCAGGTCACTGGAATATATGTTGTTGTGTACCAACTCTGAGCATATCTGAGGGTTCCCAACCAGGTGTCTGACATAACTGAAGAAAGCAGTGTGGTTACCTTCATTGTCTTTGGTGATTTATGTCCCCAAGTTGACCTTGCATGTCTTTATAAGATAATGTAGCTTTCTACTAGTGCTAATCACAGCTGTCTTCCCTTTTGGAGATGTAGCTCTGTCTTGCATTAGTATCCCTCATCTGTTATACAGTTTGTTTATGGCTGGGGTCCACCAGACAGGCCACTTTCCCTTTGTGGAGAGGGTCATGTTTTTATTTGTGATTGCATGGTCCATGCTTTCTGACATCTAGCTAAGGGGAGGTCATTGTGGTTCTGCAGTTATCTTTCATCAGCATTAGAAATTACCACAACAGCCCCTGTGGGGTGTACCTCATGCAGACACATCCAGCAACTGTAAAGTCCACAACAGTACCTCACCAGGAGTATGAAAGAGCTGGAACACATGTAATGTGTCGCCTGATTAAACAGAGTGCAGCTCCACACACTGCCATGCTGTCCACCCAGACGCAAGCTGTGCCTGATGTAGAAAGCCATGTCCAAGCTGGAATCAATGCACATGCTGCACCTTGTACAATCTGAATGGCAGGGAACTATGCACATGAGGGACCTGAACCCCAGCACTGACATACACAGGACAGGCTGTACTGCATTATCCATAACACAGAAGCCACCCCCACGCATGAGTAAACTACCAGTACAGGTTATCCATAGAGTCACTCATTGATTCCCCTCAACAGGAATCCTAATGAGTGGATGGGAGATGGTAGGTTTACCCTGGGTATCAATGTTATGTCACAGGTAGAAAGAGGCACAGTATACTAAACAAGACATATGTCATGGCAAACTACAGTTACAATGTGTTGACGGACAAACACACTCTCCGACTAGCATTAGAAATGGCCTAGGCCACATCGGTAGTGTTTGCCAATGTACACCCATGTTGTGGAATACACTAGTGATGTTGGATGAGGCTGTTGTAAGTAGTTCACATCTGAACATAATGCAACATGGTCAGATAGGTTCATAGGTACATAGGTTTATACTAGGCTATCTTCCCTAAGGCAGGTATAAGCCTAGCCCAGAGTTTGTTGGCATACACCACCCCTTATATGGAAACAGTACTGTGCCCATTATTTTGTCGTGCCTCTCTCCAGCAGTGACACAGTGACGATCCCCGGGTTAAACGTATGACCTCCCATCCACAGGTCAAGATACCTCTTGAACACAGCCAGCAAGGTGCTCTGCCTCACATGGACCGGGATTGTATTCCACAGCATAGGAAGTCTCCGAGTGATAACTCCATCACTCCAACATGTCCAACGTACATCCATGCTAAGGTGTAAGTCACTTGCACTAGTGGTTCAGGTGGATCTGCCGATTCTGAGGTGGAGCATGTCCATTAATCCCTGTTTGGACATGGCCTTGCATGTCAGGCACATGTCACCTCTAAGCAGATGGTATGTGACTGAATAGAGCGGGAGTGTCTTCAATCTGGCAGCATATGACAGATGTTGGGGTTCCTTTATCCTTTAGGTGGGGGACATTCAGGGTGCTGCAGATGTTGGGAGAGATACACCCAAAATAGGGCATTCTACTCGATCACCGGTCTGATAAGTGAAGAGTACAGGGGAACAATGACCCACTAGATCTGGATGTGAATCCCATCCTGATCAGGTGGGCAATGTAGAAGGTCTTTCTAGCCACTTTAGCAACGTGAGTGTCAGAAGAACGGCGACTGTCAACCTGGGTCCCCAGGTCCATGATAACCTCCTCTGTGCTCAGAGGATTGCCACCTATATGGTAGCTTGGGGTTACCTTGCTTTTCCTGAAGGGTATGTCTACACATGTTGTGCACTTTGACTTCAGGCCATGGCTCTGGCACCAGCTATCAGTTACCGTGAGTCCCTTCTAAAGGATATCCGTGTCTGATGCACTGTCCACTATGGCGCCCAGTGTGCAGCCATCTGCAAACGTTGTCAGCCAAAGTCCTCCCATGTTGGCCTGTACTTCTGAGAAGTACATGACAAACAATAGGGGGCCAAGGACTGAGCCCTGTGTGACACCACCTGTGACCAGCCTGGAGTCTAACATAGTGCCAGCAACTCTAACCCTGTGGGTCCCGTCCTTAAGCCAGTTTGCAACCCATCTTGTGAAATATGGGTTTACATTTCAGTTGTTAGGGTTTTCCACAATGCCTGAGTGGGGTATTTTGTTGAAAGTGTTTGCAAGGCCAAGGTAGGCTGTATGGACTGCCTTTCCCTCAACAATGGCCTAAGTGACCATTTTGAAGATGTCAACCGAGTACAAAAGGCATGATCTGCCCTTGACCAAGCCAAACTGGGATGGGTACAATGTCTGCATGTCCCCTATATCTTTGTTTATGAGCTCAATTATGATCCTCTCCATAGCTTTGCAGACTTGACTTGTTAAGCTTATGGGGCAGTAATTACCAGGGTCCGTAGAGGCACCGCCTTTGTGCAGATGTGCACAACTGGACCCTAACCAGGCTGTTGTGCACACTATGGAAATGTAAAGCAGTGATAGGACTAAAGCCCAGGATACTGACCACCACAGTGAAAGTACTGAACCACTACACTATACAGTACTACAGTGTTAGGTCAGTATGAACGGATGTTGACAATTGTGTGCAAAGTATCCCATGCAAAACCTGCAGGCACAGTATACTCCCTGTTGTGTTCACACAAAAAGCATTTGGACAGTAACTACAGAACATGGCACAGAACACACAACCATAAACTGGAGGTATTTGTTGAAGGTCACACTCATCCACAAATGTGATGGGCTGCAGAGTTCAACATATGGAAAGCCCACACTGGGCATGCTCACACACTTAGATAAATGAGACATCTTTCACAAAACATGCCATGGGAAGGCTGAACTGGGCATGCTCACACACTTGGTCCAAATGTTACTCCTAGCAACTGTGAAAACACACCAGAGGATGCTCATTCCCCTTTCTAGACACTGATCATGTAAGCACCCTATAAGTATATCAGGAGAAAAGGAATCTCCCAGTAATCCGAATAGTGTGCTGTGCTAATGTGTCTGTCTGTAGTGTCATAACATAGTTAGATAGGGGTTTGAATCCGGCAAGTGTGTGTGAAGGGGGGTAAGTGTGTGTGTAAGTGTGTATGAAAGAAACATCCCTTTTGGCAACTGGGAAAACACACCACAGGATGCTCATTCCACTTTCTAAACTCTGATGATGTCAGCACCCTATAAGTATATCAGGGGAAAGGAAATCTCCCAGTAATGCGAATAGTGTGCTGCGCTAATGCGTCCGTCTCTAGTATCATAGCAGAATTACATAGGGGTTTGAATCTAGCAAGTGGGTGTGAAGGGGTGTAAGTGTGTATGAAAGAAACATCCCTTTTGGCAACTGGGAAAACACACCACAGGATGCTCATTCCACTTTCTAAACTCTGACGATGTCAGCACCCTATAAGTATATCGGGGAAAGGAAATCTCCCATTAATGCAAATAATGCACTGCGCTAATGCGTCCATCTCTAGTGTCATAACATAGTTAGGTAGGGGTTTGAATCCAGCAAGTGGCAAGTGTGTGTGAAGGGGGTTAAGTGTGTATGTATGTATGAAATGAACATCCCTTTTGGCAACTGGGAAAACACACCACAGGATGCTCATTCCACTTTCTAAACTATGATGATGTCAGCACCCTATAAGTATATCAGGGGAAAAGAAGTCTCCCAGTAATGCGAATAGCGCGTTCTGCTAATGCATCTGTCTTTAGTGTCATAACATAGTTAGATAGGGGTTTGACTCTAGCAAGTGTGTGTGAAGGGGGGTAAGTGTTCGTGTATGAAAGGAACATCCCTTTTGGCAACTGGGAAAACACACCACAGGATGCTCATTCCACTTTCTAAACTCTGATGATGTCAGCACCCTATAAGTATATCAGGGGAAAGGAGATCTCCTGGTAATGCAATTAGCATGCTCCACTAATGCGTCCGTCTCTAGTGTCATAACATAGCTAGGTAGGGGTTTGAATCCAGCAAGTGGCAAGTATGTGTGAAGGGGGGGGTAAGTGTGTATGACCGAAATATCCCTTTTGGCAACTGGGAAAACACACTACAGGATGCACATACCCCTTTCTAAATGATATCACAATTATGTATGGCTTTTGATTACAGACATGCCACATGTGTTTTGCCCACACAGAATGCCCATGTGTGCGGGTTGTCCCTCACAATAATGCATGACATTGATTAAACCAGTTATGGCAATGCACACATGATGCATGTGTGTGCCAAATACACATATGTACCTGTGACCTTCAATAGTTACCATGTGTGATGCCTGCCACATGTGAATACATGGTATTTGCACAGGGTAACATTATGACTGTGGTCTTCTGTGCAGGTGCTGCATGTGGGATGTGTATATACAGTGTGAGATGTAGATGCTATCAGCCTAGTAGTGAGGGATACACACCTGGTCTGGGGCATATAGTCTACCTGTTGTTGATGTACAGGTGCTGCATGTTTTCACCTGTTGTGGGAGTGGTAAGATGTTATTCCATAGCAATGCAGTGACTGCATGCTAAGAACCGTTCAGCTAGGGTGTTGTAGCTAACACTAATTCATTAGCATTCAGTAATATGTCAGAATCCCTGGTGAGGGTCTGATGCCAACCAAGGTCAGGGTTCTACCAGCCTGTGTCACTTGCTCAGTGATCCCTTCCATGTTCCCTATCATGTATCCCAGTGAGGGACATCCCACATCAGCTGTGGTGGCATGGACAATGACTGAGTCATATGTGTCCATGCATCTGACTGACCTGTATGCTTGTGTTATGTGATGGACCACAGTACCCCATGAGCATATCACTGTGACCTACACCTTGTCCAGCCTGGTGAGCATGTTCTCATTGTACTGGACAATAAAAGTACCTAACACAACTGCGGCAGTAGTGTTGTATAGCTGTACAGACTGTGCTTGTTTGACACACAGGATTTGTGTGCTATGTGTTATGCATGCTGTGTGCAGGCCTAATGTATGCCTGTGTGCCAGTTGCAGAGATGTCTGCCAGTCATGTAGGATGCTATCCTTAGGCTCCACAACTGGCCCGGTGTGTTTCCATGCTTGTATTGCTGTCCGTGTAGGTCCACATCAGATTGGTATTGCTGTCACTGTAGTATTTCATGCCACCCGACAGGTTATGCCAGTACTGGGTTCAGAGTGCTTAGTCCACAGTTTGGCCATGTGTTTCCATCTCATACATGTGTTGTACATCCATGGGTAGGGGATAGGGTTGACTGTGTACATGTGGCAGCTGTGACATTACTACATGACACACATATTCCACAACTGTACCATAGAGGTGACTGACAACTGACCTTTGCACATGCTACCATAGTATTGAGATTGCATTGGTGATTAACAGCACATAGGGCCAATGGTGAACAAGATACATAGGTCCATAGGTTCATACAGGGATGTCTGCCCAGGGCATGTATCCACCTAGCCAGAATGTGTGTGGCTTTCAACATGCATTGTAAATCTGTCTTGCTATGCCCTTTTCCAAGGTTAGTATACTGTGCCTCTGTCTCACAGTGACACATAAGTGATACTCAGGGTAACCCTACAATGTCACATCCAGTCATTAATATCACTCTTGAAGATAGTCACTGAGTCACTCTGCCTAACCTCTATTGGGATAATATTCAAGAATGAAGGGAGCCTCAGAGTTGTGAATGTGCCCCTCCAGCATGTCCTATGTATATCACCCCTGAGGTTCAAGTCTTTCCAGCGTGTATCCTGATGGGATCTGGATATTCTGAGGTGCAGCATGGCCATTAAGTGAGGGTTTGACATGGCTTTATATGTCAGGCACAGATTGCCTATGAAGAGGCAGTATGCCACTGAGTAGAGCTTCTGTTTCTTTAACCAGTCAGTATGTGGCATCTGTTTGAGCCCTTTAGGTTCATAGGTTCATAGGTTCATACTAGGCTATCTGCCCTAGGGCATTTATAAGCCTAGCCAGAGTATGTTTGGCTTTCGCCACCCATTTTAAATTAATTTTGCTATGCCCTTTTTCGAGGTTAGTATACTGTGCCTCTGTCTAACAGTGACACAGAAGAGATACCCGGGGTAAACCGATGATCTCCCATCCACTCATCAAGATTCCTCTTGAAAAGAGTCAATGAGGGACTCTGCCTAACCTGGACTGGGATTTTATTCCAGAGTGAAGGGAGCCTCTGGGTTATGAATCTGTCCCTCCAGCATGTCCTATTTATTTCAGTGCTGAGGTTCAAGTCTCTCGAGCGTGTAGCTCGATGGGATTTGGATTTTTTGAGGTGCAGCATGTCCCTTAATTCCGGGTTGGACATGGCCTTATACGTCAGGCACAGGTCACCTCTGAGCAGGCGGTATGCCACTGAGTAGAGCTGGAGTTTCTTTACCGGGCAGCATATGGCATCTGTTTGAGCCCTTTGATCCTCTTGGTGAGGTACTTTTGGGGTCTTTCCAGTTGCTGCAGGTGTTTGGTAAGGTACATCCCAAAGGGGCATTGTACTCAATTATGGGCCTGATGAGGGATGAGTAAAGAGGCACAATGACCTCCCTAATCTAGATGTGAATCCCTTCATGATTAGGTGGGCTATATAAAATGTTTTCTAACCACTTTGGCCACGTGGTTGTCAAATGAGAGATTGCTATCAACTTGGGTCCCCAGGTCCCTAATTACTTCTTCTGTACTTAATGGATTTCCACCTATGTGGTAATTTGTGGCACTTTGTTTTGCCAAAGGGGATGACTATACACTTTTGTCGTTTAGCTTGAGGCCATGGCTCAGGCACCAGTTGTCTGTTTCTATGAGGCCCTTTTGGAGGATGCTTCTGTCGGCTGGAGAGTCGATTATGGCCAGTTTGCAGTCATCTGCGAACTTGGTCAGCCACAGTCCTTCCGTGTTGGCCTGTACCTCCGAGAAATATATACCAAACAAGAAAGGTCCCAGGACTGAGCCTTGTGGGATGCCACTTGTAACTGGTTTGGAGTCTGACATGGCTCCAGCAATTCTAACCATGTGGGTTCTGTCCTTGAGCCAGTTTGCAACCCATCTAGTGACATAGGGGTTTATATTTAAGCTGGTGAGCTTATCTATAATGCCCAAGTGGGGTATTGTATCGAAGGCTTTTGCAAGGTCCAGATAGGCTGTGTGGACCACCTTCCCTTCGTCAATGGCCTTGGTGACTGTTTCAAAGAAGTCAACCAGGTTTAAGAGGCAGGATCTGCCCTTAACAAAGCCAAACTGGGTAGGATCCAGTGTCTGTAGGTCCCCAATATCTTTATTTATGAGGTCCATGATGATCCTTTCCATAGCTTTGCAGACCAAGCTAGTCAGGCTTATGGGGCGATAGTTTCCAGGGTCCGTTGAGGCACCACCTTTGTGGAGAGGGACCACTGTTGCTGTACGCCACTCTTTGGGTACATATCCTGCAGTAAGGCTGAGATTGAACAGTAGTTTTATGTTTGGGTTTAGCTCTTCTTGAGTTCATGTAGGGCGAGCCTGGGACATCGTCTGGTCCCATTGATGCTGTGTTTTTGCTTTGAGAGGCGGCTCCCACCTGAGCATCTGAGATGTCAAGGGGGCAGCACTCTGCTGGGATAGATATTTGCCCTTTTGGTGGGGAGGGGGGGGGGAATTTGCGCTGAACCTGTCAGCTAGGATGTTGGCAATGTCTGTGGGATCAGTGTATTTTTTGTCATTTTGGGCTAATTCTGAGCATATCTGGGAATTCCCACCCAGGTTCCTAACATAACTAAAGAAAGCCTTGTGATTATCCTTAGTGTCCTGTGCAATTTTTCTCTTGAAGCTGGCCTTTGACGATTTTATGAGTGCCCTTAGTTTTTTGCTTATACTGATCAGAGATGCCTTCCCTTTTTTGGATTTTGCTCTATCATGTAGTAGCTTCCTTCTTCTATTGTATAGTTTGTTTATGGCTGGGGTCCACCAGACAGGTCGTCTGCCTTTGGAGGATTGGGTCTTGGTTTTATTTGGGATTGCATGATCCATGCAGTCCTGAAGGTGTTCATAGAATGCATTTATAAAGGATTCTGCGGTCTGGGCCGTATTTTCCACAGGCCCGGGGGCTTTGAAGGATTCCACCTCGGTTTTGAGGAGTGTGAAATTTGCTTTAGAGAAGTTTGTTTGATGATGATGTGGCCCATATAACATGTTTGATCCTCTTGTCGAGGTACGTATGTGGTATTTCCAGTTGCTGCAGGTGTCTGGTAAGGTGCATGCCGACAGGTTCATCATAGTCAATTATGGGCATGATGAGGGATGAGTAAAGGGGCACAATGTCCTCCCCTGATCTACATGTGGATCCCATCATGATGATGTGGCCCATATAACATGTTTTCCTAACCACTTTGTCCATGTTGTTGTCAAATGGTAGAATGCTATCAACCTGTGTACCCCAAGGTCCATAATTCCTTCGTCTGCACTTAATGGATTAACACATATGTGGTACTTTGTGGTCACTTTGTGTTTGACAAAGGGGATGACTATATGCTTTCTGTCATTCACCTTGAGGCCATGGCTGTGGCACAAGTTGTGTGTTTGCAAGAGGCCCTTTTGGAGGATGCGTGTGTTAGCTGGAGAGTTGATTATGGCGTCCGGTTTGCAGTCACCTGCGACTTGCTCAGCCACAGTACTTCCATGTTGGCCTGTACCTATGATAAATATATAATGAACATGACAGCTCCCAGGGCTGAGCCTTGTGGGACACCACTTGTACCAGGTTGGAAGCTGACATGGCTCCAGCAATTCTAGCCATGTGTGTTCTGCCCTTGAGCCACTGTGCAATAACCATAGTGACATAGGGGTTAATATGTACACTGGTGAGCTTCCCTAGAATGCACAAATGGGGTATTGTATCAAAGGCTTTTGCAAGGTCCAGGTAGGCTGTGTAGACCTCCTTCCCCTTGACAGTGGCCTTGGTGACTGTTTCAAAGAAATCAAACAGGTTTGAGAGGCAGGATCTGCCATTAACAAAGCCAAACTGTGTATGGTGACATGTCTGTAGGTCCACAATATCTAGATATGTGAGGTTCATGATGATCCTTGCCATAGCTTTGCAGACAAAGCTAGTCAGACATATGGGGCGAATAGTGTCCAGGATCTGTGAAGGCACCACCTGAATGTAGAGGGACCACTGTTGCTGTACGCCACTCTTTGGCCACATATCATGTAGTAAGGCTGGGATTGAATAGTAGTGTTATGTCTGGGGGTGTAGCTCTTCTTGTGGTTCATGTAGGACACAGCCTGGGACACTGTCTGGTCCCATTGATGCAGTGTTTATTGCTTTGGGAAGGGCATCTCTTACCTGAGCATCTGTGATGTCAGGGGGGGCAGCACTCTGCCGCGAGACATATTTGCCCTTTTGGTGTGGTGGGGGGGAGAAGGCAGCAGTGAACCTGTCCACTAGGATGATGGCAATGTCTGTGTGTTTTGTATTTTGTGTGACATCTTGGATTACCTCTGAGCATATCTGGGTAGTACCACCCAGGTTCCTAACATAACTACAGAAAGCCTTGTGATTATCCTCAGTGGCTTGTGGAATCTTCTCTCAAAGATGGCCTTAGACAATCGTATGGGTGCCTGTAGTTGTCTTCCAATACTCATCAGTGATGCCTTCACATTTTGGGAGTTTGTTGTATCATGTAGTGGTGTCATCCTTCTATTGTATAGTGTGTTTATGGCTGGTGTCCGGCACACAGGACGTCTGCCTTTGGAGAATTGGGTCATGCTTTCATATGTGGTTTCATGATCCATGCATTCCTGAATGTGTCCATAGAATGCCTTTATACAGGTATCTGCAGTCTGGTCCATATTTTCAACAGGCCTGGGGCCTTTGAAGGTTTCCACATCATTTATGAGGGGTGTGAACTTGCTTGACATGAGCTGTTGACAGACGTGCCGCCCTCCAGACTGAGCAAGGTGAGGGTCACATTTAGCTACCTGTCGGGTGATAGAATGTGCCACATAACACAGGCACACAGGTCACTCCACAGCAAGTACAACTATGAGGCAGTCATTGTCCATGCTGGTGCAAACAACCTGAGATGTACCTCCCTGGACCACATGGAAAGAGACACAGAGGAGCTCTTACAGCACCCTCTCAAACTCAGGACTCCCACACAGCCTTCATGCTGACACAGGAGAGTATAGATTTCTCTGCAAACACCATCATACTGGGTGACGTCAGCTACCCAAACATAGACTGTGAACATTACACAAGCCACAATACCCAAGCTCTAGGGTTCCCATAGATCAGACATTCTTTAGCTATGGAACAGGTAATCAACCTTCCCACAAGAGGGGCAGATATACTAGACCTGATCATCACAAACATGAGTACAAAATGCTCACCACTGGGAGTATATCCCTCATTGTTGCAATCAAACCATATACTAATCACACTGGAGTACTGGATCCCCCACATATGCAAACCTCGAACACATTGATGTGTGTGTGGGAAATGCCCCTATTAGCAACTGTGACAGTACAGTACAGGATGCAGATCCCCCTTTTGAAACACTGATGATGTCAGGACTCTATAACTATATTACCTGTATTAAAGACCTCCAGTAATTCGTATAGCGCACTCTGCTAATGTGTCTTTCTCCAGTGTCATAACATAGTTAGGTAGGGGTTTGAATTCTGCAAAGGGAATGTATGTGTGTTAGTATGAGTGGGATTTATGTGTGTGCATTATGCTGGGAGGGATAAGTGCCTTTTGCCAACTGGGAGAACACACTACAGGGTGCACATCCCTCCTCCTACACACAGATGATGTCGGCACCCTCTAAGTACAGCATTAGAAAGGATTTCTCCAACTAATGCAAATAGTGCACTCTGCTAATGTATCTGCTTCTACTGTCATAACACAGTTAGGTATGGGTTTGAATCTTGCAAATGGAAAGTATGTGTTTTACTGTGGGTGGGGTTAGTGTGTGTGCACAATGATGGGGGTGGGATGTGGCTTTTGCCACATGGGGCTATGCACTGCAGGGTGCACATTACCCTTAACAAGCAGTGATGTTGACAGCACCCTATACAAACAAAACTACAAAAGAGAAGGTGGTGGTACCAATAACACATATAAGGTAACACTTCTTCAAGTAATGTCCACAAAACGAAGTAGGATAATCAAACAATTCTTTTATTCTATACAAACAACATGACAACAGACAACTGCCAGTACTCAGTATAGTGTTACATGCTACTGTAACATGCACATGTACCAGAATATACCTAGATAGTGTTTTGAAGCCTGAATGTGGCAAGTGTGTGGATGTGGGATGTGTCTCTGTGTGCATTTCCGTATGGGAAACATGTTTGATGTGGCAATCAGGGTACCACAGTACCTGATGCACATTACACCTTTGAACTGATGAGGTTGCCTGCACCCTGTGAGTACAGGTAGAGAAGAGGAAGTTGGTAGTAAACAACATAGTGCACTTCTCAAATGTGTACCTGTCATGTATCGACAGCTACTCATGTAGGGTAATAAATAATGGGAATGGCAGGTGAGCGTGTGCATGTGTGTGGTTAGCAGGGTGTGTATAAATGCATGTGTGACAGAACAGATACATATAGCTGAATCTACATAACAGCACATGATGCGCATTCCCATAGTCAATGTTAGCATATGATGGTGTGCAGCTGGTACACTTTGGTAAGTAGTATGGGTGCAGATAACAATTGAGGACATTCATACAGTTACTGCAGCAGGACTGCTGGGATATACACACAATCATAGTGGAACAGTGAACAGTTACCAACATGTTACTACTTATACACATCTATGTAGTCACCCTGTGCATCAGCAACGTGTTTACCTTTTCCTGCACCAATGTTGTAGTATGCAGGAGGTGGCACAGTGTCATCATATGCACAGGGTGTGGGTTTGGTATGCCCAAGCCAGCCACTGGTAACACCAATTGACATGTGTGTGTATGTGTGTTTATGAGGGGCAGCAGTACAGGGTGGACCAGTGTTGGTGCAGTGTGTGTGTGTATGTGTTTGCCCTAGGTGTTAGGTTTCTGCATGTGTGTAAGCACGCACACAGTCCCACATAATGGCTGCCATGTACAGGGTTTTGTGGACAGCCACAGACTGCACCTGTCAGGTCATCCAGATCAGTGTCTGTGGGCATGGACACGGTACCTGTGCCTGGCAGGGGTGCTACGGGCCGTATCCGGTACTAACCCAGACTGGGTACTGTCGTCAGAAGCAGGGGTGTGTTGACTGGACACAGTTCCCTGTTGGGACTGTCCAGAGCCACGTGCACGTGGTCTCCTGGGGCATCTTGATGACAGCACAGACCCAGCATTGCTGGGGCTGGTGCTGGCACTTGAGGCGTGTGAGTGGGCCTGTTGTCGTCCACAGCCACTGCCAGCTGGTGCTGTTGCTGGCATACAGCCATGTCGACGTCGCAAACACACACCATCGCCCTGGCCCATGGACATCTGGTTGTGGAGCAGCTGTTCTATGCCCCCACAACTTCTGTCAATGACATCTGTGAAGTTACGGATAGCATTCGCAACGTCACGCATGCCGTCTGTCATGGCTGTGTGACATGCTCTCAGCTCCCTCAGACCCTGTCTGGTGTACCTTTCCATACGTGCCTGTGCCTGCATGACAGTTTGAAACATAGTGGAGGTTGACATACCTCCTTGGGCACGTCGGCCAGAGGCAGTACGGCCACGGATGCCCCCACGAGAACCCATGGGCGACTGTCTGCGTGGTACCATTGGAGGACCCTGCTCATGGCTGCCTTGTGGGGATGCATGTACCACAGGTACCACATTACCCTGATCTATGCCCACTGCAGACTGTCCATCACCTAGGGACAATGGTGACAAAGGATGTAACGGCAGGATGACTGTGCGCATTGACGGGGTTGACAGCTGTGTACTGTCAATTGGCTGACCAATGGTGGACCCAGACACACCTTCCTGCACCATTACAGACATTTCATCATCATCAGTACTTGGGGCACAAGATTCAGGTTCCCTGCTGCAGGTCACCAGAGCAGCACCAGAACTTACGGGAGGAAAACAGGGAACACAGATTACAGTCTCAACACATATTTGACAGAGATGCACTTCAATACTAATGCACACATTCAGAAATGGACACATGCACTCATGGACACTAACACACATGCACACATGGGCACAGGCACACTCGCACACATGCACACCCCATAGTAAACACACACATCAGTACCGTGTTACACTACTCTTAATTTAGTACAACTGGGTATTACAGGTATTATTAAACACACCCACCAGCATGTCTACTACAGAGTTACACTACTCTTACTAGTATTATAAATTGTTTTTCAGGTAATGTTAAACACACTCACCAGCATGTATGGCCTGCCTCGTTGCTAGATGGGAGGGACCTGGAAGTGTGAAGAGAGTAATGTCAGTGGGCACAAGTGTGCCATTTGTTTTGCACATGATACAGTACAGTAGTACACTAGTTCCCTTAGACACATCAGCTGCTCATAATGTCTGTATCACACATGCACAATTACATATCACGATGACAGATACATACCACATGCACACCTTATGCGTGCATGAAGTAACAGTGTACAGAACAGTCATATGTACATACCAGGAGTTAACTCTAATCTCACCCTTACCTCTCTTCAAACGACAACTCAAACTGTACTTCCAAAACCACTGGCTTTGTTCTTGTTGGACTCCAGGCTAACGTCCCTCTCCCCACCCTCTCTTTACCTTTAACCCCTCATTGTGCATAAAAACTAGCTTCTACCCTGTTTCTTTCACCTTGATGTCCTTCTATGCTCTGACCTACTTCTCCCATCCCTCCCACCTCCTCTTGACTGTCTTCCTTCTTTTCCTCACTTCCCTTCTTGACTCCTGCCTCTTCCCTATTATTTTATCTTTCATACTCCTTCTCTACCCTTCTGAGCTTTAACTATTATCTATATGGCTTTTGCCTTATTGCATAACCGTTATGCTTTAGGTAGAATTGCTTTGAAACCGACAGTACATTGTGTATGACTCTAAACTGTTTGAGTTCCTTAAATGTATGTTGATTTATTAACAGGATGGTGTATATTTCTATTATGTTGGCTGTCTGTATTAACAACTTGTCTGTCTGCCTTTATTATGTTATGTGTGGAGCTTTTCTCCCCAGGCCTCTACTGAAAATGGACATATATCCAGCTAGACTATCTTGGTCAACAAATGTAAAAGTAATAACAATAAATAAATATGGCATCTTACCTGCACGCTCGGTGTCTTGCTGCTGTGTGGATCCAACCTCCATCATGATGCATGACTGTTGCTGTTGTTGTTCTGGGGCTGGATCCACAACACTTAGCAGTAGCCCCTCCTGTCTGGTGAGGGGGGGATGTGTGGCCACCCCCCCACCTGTGGCAACCTGTTGCCTTCGGATATCTGCAGCACGCTGGCGGACATTTCTAATCAAATCACTGCAGTGATATCTCACCTGCTCATATGTCCTATCATGCATGCCAACATCATTTATCCTGCTAACTAGGTTTTGCCACAGTGCAGACCTCTCCTGCTGATTCTGGGTGGTGCGTGAGAACAGGATGGCATAGTCACGCACCAGGCTCTGGTGAATCACGTCATCCTCTGCAGCAGAATATGCTGGGTTCCTTTTTGGAGCCATGTTAACCTGGAAAGGTACACAAACAGGTTATCAGCATAGTATCTCAGCAATACATGGTACACATTCTATACAGGGAGTATTAAATTGTACTTATTACTGCTTGGTTGTAACTTGATTACAGTGTAGCTATCATTCTAAGTCATTTGGACTAAGCACTTGGCCTTCAGACCAGTTGTTTTACATTAGGGAGGTTTGTGGCAAGCACTGTGGTGGCAGGACACATATCTTTCATCCGTTGAAGTTGGGAACTGCTGTTTGAGGGCCCAGTGTACAAGTGTATTAGTTCTGGTATAGGCAGTTGGCCTTCAGGCCAGTTATTTAACATTAACAAGGTTTGTGGTCTGCACTCGTGTGTGACAATAGGCTTTACTCTGCCATTCATAGCTGGGACATCTGGTTTCAGGTTTATAGTGCCTGCATATTTGAGCTGTATCTTACTGACATTGCTACACCTTGTTTGCTGTAGCAAACACTACATCCAGGCCTCCTGGATCTACCTTTGTTTATATGCTTGTTATTTGTTAGCTTGTTATTTCACTGGTATGCTACTTCCACATAATACACAGCTTCTCAACACTTCTGTGACTCACTACTGATATCTGCATTGCTTACTGTATGTATTTCCATGTTACACATGACAGCAAGTGACTGCTTGTCATTGTTGCATTTACTTAATTGTGACACATTGCACTTAGGTTACCTGGCACTTGCTCACTGACGCTTTTATATCAGTCAGCAGTTGTAGGTAATATCAGTACACCCTCACTCCCCACTGGACCTTGTTTTCAATTATTACAGAATTCACAATAGTATTCTAGCATGTCCAAAGGTCAGTTGTCAGTTCCCCCCCCCAGTCCAGCTGGTGAGTGTGGTACTCCAGAGACAATGTTAGAACAGCTGCATGTACACAGACAACCCCCTCCTCCTAACAACAAATTCAAACTCATCTGAGTGATGCAACCATATACCAAACTGGAGGCTAGGCTCTGTCTACTCAATACCGCCATAACCAGTCAGGTGGAGAAGGAAACCACACTCACTACACTTCCAGTCTCACATAGACCTACCACGACAGCAGAACTAACACATGATCACACATGAACATACTTGTAGGCTCGGACTACAGGTCTGCCTACGCAGCAGAGACCTCCTAAGCAGACACTCAGGCAACCACTACCACGGAAACAAACACGTGCAACACATATCACACAAAGCCAGTGTGCTGAACACTCACAGCCATTAACAGTAAACAACACACCTCATACACCTGTACTAGGTGCCTCTATCATCAGGCACACTGACATCATGTTCACCAGGCTTAACGAGGTGAGGGTCACGGTGGCAGCCTGTCGGGCACTATGACCTGCCACATAACACAAACACTCAGGTAACCCCAAGGCAAGTACAGGTATGACTCAGTCAATGTCCATGCTGGTGTGAATGACCTGACACATACCTCCCTGGACTACATGACATGAGACAGTACGGAGCTCTCTGAGCACGTAGCTCAAGACAGTTTGACCCTGACCTTGAGTAGCATCCTACCCGCACCAAGAACTATGCCACAATATCAAGGCACGATGATCCCTTCCAACAATTGACTGACATACTGGTGTCATTCACAGGTGTGCCAATGCCTGCCATCTTGGGGTGGTATGCTTTGCTAGGGAAAGCTTGCACCTGTCACCTCTGTCCTATTGGAATTTGGCGGAGCCTCTTGCTACACCCATAGTGCCTGTATTAGGCAATGCTCATAAGGCAAACCCACATCCATTTGTATCACAAAGGATGAGGAAGTAAGAGTGATGCTACTCAACACCGGAAGTCTAGACCTCAGGATGCACGCACTCAAAACCCTACTTAGCATTATGGACATCGATATCTGTGCAGTAACATAAACCTGTTTCAGGTTTCACAGGAGCACACCAGTACTACCAAGTTATAGCTGTTACCATTCTTGTCGGCCCCAACACTTGAACAAGGGAGGGAGTATCAATATTCAATGCAGATTCCCACGCCCACATTGGTGGCAAAGTACAACATAGGTGTTAGGCCATTGAGTACAGAAGACGTAGTTGGGGACCTGGGGAAGAAACATGGTAGCAGTCTGTCATTTGTCAACCACATGGCCAACGTGGATTGAAAGACATGTTATATAGCCCAGCTAATCATGAGGGATTCACATGTATGGCAGGGGAGGTCATTGTGCCTCTTTACTCATCCATCATTAGGCCTATAATTGCGTACAATGCACCTTTTGGGATGTACCTAACCAGACACCTACAGCAACTGGTACAGAACAACAGTACCTCATCAAGAGGATGCAATGGCTCAAACAGATGTCATATGCTGCCCAGGTAAAGGAAAGCCAGCTGGACTCAGTGGCATACTGCCTGTTCAGAGGCAATCTGTGCGTGCCATATACAGCCATGTCCTACCCAGCAGTAATGAACATGCTGCACCTCAGGCAATCAGAGTCCCATACAGCCACATGCTCAGGAGACCTGAACCTCAGCACTGACATACATGGACATGCTGGAGGGGCATATTCCTAACCAAGAGGCTCCCTTCACTCTGTAATGAGCTCACACTACAGGTTAGGCAGAGTCCGTCATTGACTGTCTTCCATAGGAATCTGGATGAGTGGATGGAGATCATAGCTGTACCCCAGGTATCACTTCTATGTCACTGTTAGACAGAGGCACAGTATACTAATGTCAGACAAGGGCATAGCAGCATAACTTGTAATTGGGTGGCGAAAGACAAACACATTCTACTAGGCTTATCAATGCCCTAGGGCAAATAGCCTAGTATGAACCTATGAACATGTGTGTACTGCTATAGTACTTCTGCCATATGTTGCATGTGTGTGTGTTGTGGGGGATGCACAGGTAATGGCCAGATATTTCTGCACAGGCGACACGTCTGACACACTCTGGGTGTTCATCCCTACATACTGGATGTGTGTTGCCATCCAACCCTGTGATGTGGACACACATTACTCAGCCTGGATATACATATCCCAACAACACCACAAGCACAGTACACTACCTTGCTATGTATGCATGTAATTACACAGTTATTCACTAGTTATGACTGTGATGCTATCCATGCAGCCCATTGGGCCAGTGGAAGCCACAACACACACTGCCGCCCTTTGCATATGCTTACCACAGACATCCCACATACTGCATGTACTGTGCACACACATATCTAACCCAGAACATCTGCACACCACTTATTAATCCTGTCCAGTGGATTACAGATGCAGGCACATTGTATAACAATAGCAGGAGGCTACTGCAGCACAGGGCAGATTCACATGAAGGCAAGGCATCTGTGGTCAGCAGTGTTAAGATGCTTCACATTCACCAAATGCACAGATATTGGCAACATTGTTGCAGACAGTTTAGGTGCAGGTACCCCCCCCCCATTCTCCTACACATGTGGTATTAGTTATCCCAGATGACTGTAACCTCCCTATCCTCTCACATGTCCAGGTGAGAGCCACCCTCAACATTGCAGAACACATAGCATCACTGTTACGAAATGGTATCCTTGGATGTGTGCTACGTTCACCCCTGGAGGACATAGCACCACATGACAGACTGATATTAATCCCTGGCCATACTACAGGATATGTACCTGAACAGTGCCATACATAAACAGTGGTCCCACACCAATGAGGAGTAACCTCTACTGACCCTGGTAACTACTGCATCATATGCACAACTGGCCTTGTGTTCTTAGCTATGGAAGTTTTAAGTATGGGCAACATGTACAGCAATATTACATATGTATATATTTCAGGACTATGTACACACAACCTATCTCATGGACATACCTATAGATAGTGAACTATGATACATTTGGAGGTGTCACAGTAAACACAGTATTAACCTGCTACTTTGCATTACCTGTGTTTGTGGCAGCTGTTGCTGTGTCAGTGGTGCTGCTTGCTGCTTGCTGTTTTCTGCTTCTGCTGCTGGTTTTGCTGCTGGCAGTCTGTATATTTTCTTATTTCTGTCTCTCTCTTTCTCTCAGGTTTGTGCAATGACTGTATTGCATGTGTGGAGTGTGGGTACTGAATGCTTTTGTAGGTATCTGCATAGGCCCATGTGATGGCCTCTGCACCAATTGTAAGGCAGCATTGGCTAATTGCATACAGCCAGTTGTGTACTGATTGCATGTCTCACTGTGATTTCAGGACAGTGCTATAAAAAGGTATGTGAGATAGGCGTTGCCCTTTCAGATTGTAAGGGCGTGGACCATGTTGGTATGCTGTTGGAAAATGTTCTGTGAGTGTGAAGGTTAGTACATCTCTCATGCTTCATGCTGTGTTGTGAATTCAGGTTGCTGCATTTCTCCCACCTGTTCCCTGTAGTGAGTGTGTATGCATACTGACACCCACAACTATATTTATTATGTATTGCTATATATACATATGTGTACATATACATACTGTCATATATGTACATTAGCTGACAATATTGGGTACAAGCTAACAATTTTCAGGGCTGTTTCTGTTAACACACACTAGTATGGGAATACGGTAATTGGGACAGTGAAAGTCTGTCTGCATGCTTAGGGTAGTACACATACTATATTGCCTTTATCTTCATTCCTACTATTACATGTTCCACTTATTTAGCACTATATTCCTGTATGAGAGTCATGTCTTGCTGGTAGGTCATACAGACTAGTGTTACAATGGTCGTGTGGTAGGGCCTACTAGTATGCTTGTATTTTGCTTTCAAATTGAGTACAGGGTCTATCAATCAAAGTGCTGGAGGCACCTTCCAGCAGTTAAGGGGTTAGTAGGTCTCACAGGAGTCAGGCTGTGTTGCAGATTCTGGCTGCTGCATTTATCTTCACTGTTTCCTGTAGTGAGTTTTTATGGATACTGACACCTACAACTATATTTCATATGTATTAATGTATATTTATATGTATGTATGTGTACATATACATACCTTCATATATATACATTACCTTACATTATTATGTACAAGCTGACAATTAGCAGGGCTGTTTCTGTTAACACTGAACTAGTGTGGGAATCCAGTAATTCGGCCATTAAAACTCTACCTGAAATGCTTTGGGTAGTACACCTCCTATATTGCCTTTATATTGATTCCTACTGTTACATGTTATATTTATTTTAGCACGATGTTCTCATATGGCAGTCATGGCTTAGTGGTAGGTCATACAAACTAATGTTACTAAGGTCCTGGGTTTGAGACTAGCAGTGGGAATTTATTTTTCTTTCCAAACCTTCAAAATGAGTACAGGACCTGTCAATCAAAGTGCTGATGCCACCTTTAAGGAGTTAAAAGGGTTAGTGGGTCTCAGAGGGGTCAGGCTGTGTTGCAGATTCTGGCTGCTGCATTTATCTTCACTGTCTCCTGTAGTGAGTGTGTATGGATACTGACACCTACGACTATATTTCATATGTATTACTATATATTTATATATATGTATGTGTACATATACATACCTTCTTATGTGTACATTACCTTACATTATTATGTACAAGCGAACAATTAGTAGGGCTGTTTCTGTTAACACTGAACTAGTGTGGGAATTTATTTTATTTATTCATTTATTTTATTTATTTTACATTTGTTGACCGGGCTGGTCTAGCTGGATACATATCCTTTTTCAGTAGAGGCCCGGGGAGAAAAGCTCCAACATAATAAGATAAGAGAAATTAAACATACAGAGAAAAATTGAACATACAGAGAAAAAGATTTATACTTTTAACATAGTTATAAATGAGTACAGCAAACAACACGTGTGACTAATTTACCATTCATATGCGGAGGAGGTAGGATTGGAGAGGGAAACCTAGAGGAGGAGGTACTAGTCTCCAGGAGGTGATGAGTCTAGTGAGGTGGTTGTTGGCTGGCGTTAGTCTGGTTTAGGGCAAGGACATAACCAGTGTGATTTCAGGAATTCACTGAGGTTAATTTTAAATAAGTTAAGCGAGGTTATACTTCTAAAGTTGTTTGGAAGTGAATTCCAGGTTTTACCTATGGAGTTGGCATATATGGCATCACCGCCCGAGTTCTTGGATTTGATGGTTTTTATTTGAACACTATTAGCTGATCGGAAGCAATTAAATCCAGTAATTCGGCCATTAAAACTCTACCTGAAATGCATTGGGTAGTACACCTCCTATATTGCCTTTATATTGATTCCTACTATTACATGTTATATTTATTTTAGCACTATGTTCTTATATGGCAGTCATGGCTTAGTGGTAGGTCATACAGACTAATGTTACCAAGGTCCTAGGTTCGAGACTGGCATTGGGAATTTATTTTTCTTTCCAGGTTTTCAAAATGAGTACAGGACCTGTCAATCAAAGTGCCATAAAGGCACTTTTAAGCACTTATAACCAGGTCTGCACTCGTTTGTGCGGAGCTCACGCATGCGCACTGGCGTTGAGCTCCGCTAACACACGCGCACACCCACGCTATTTTCTTTGAAATAAAAGAAAAAGGGGTGACAGGAAAGTGGTGAAAAAGGGGTCACAAAGAGGGTAAGACAGCAGGGAAACAAGCGTGGGATTTGCAGGAAGGATGTAGGTAAGGCCCATAGATGCCCATGTCTTTCGCAGCAACAGCTGTGTATTTCCATGTATTTTGGTGAGACATTGGAAACCTTTCACCCCTGAGAGAGGTGTCAGGACAACATTAATATTTGTTGTAGAGCCAATTGTAATTAACTGTTTCAATGTCAAGCAGACATGTGTGCGACATGGACAGCTATGTATGGGGCGTAATTTTTTTGTGGGTACAGAGTGTCCTTTTTTTTTTTTTTTTCAGGTGAGAGTGATATGTCAGGTGAAGGAAGTCGGTATAGCTGGGGAGGTAGGTTGTGTAGGTTAACAGGCAAGACAGACAAGACGCATACAGGGGCGGTGTATGACACACGTGGGGGGGTTACACAATTGACGGGGATGGAGGTTGGGATATCCAAGACGCATGAGCCCACAGATGGCAACAGTGGAACTGATATCCCCACCCATAGGCAGTTGCCACTGTTCCTTCACAGCCCAGGACGGGGCTGTGCTGGGGGCTGTGTAGGTGGGGCAATGGGCAGGGCCATTAGCTGTGCCACACGAGCCTCGAGCTGGCGTAGGGGCCCAAGAATGGAGTCTTGGATCTCCCTTCGCACCACAGACCGGACACCTTGGAGGGTGAGTGGACGAACTCCTCCGGCCACGCTTGCAGAGGGGGGACAGGCCCCATCCCCTGCAGCGCTTCCACCCGAAGGTGGCACAGGGCCACCAGAGGAGGGTCCAGCCTGGGCACTAGTGCCAGGTGCAGTCACCAGCTGAGGTGGGAGAGGTGGGTCCGCTGGGACCTGCCTTCCCAAGCGTTCTAGGTTTGTGAGTAGTTATGTTAGTTTGGGTTAGTGGCATATTATTACATTCAGATTACTTGTAACAGCATGCATTGGTATTCCCATTAAACAAACACCCAGATATTAACACCATTGAACAAGGGGCATATCAATATCACATGCATTATTTGAACGGAAATACACAATCAAACAACATGCAGGGTTGATTAATGGCAACAGGCCATCAGATTTGCAGGTATGAACAGGGCACATGCATGAACAGACATGCATATATTTTTGAAACGGACAAATGTCCATGGTTAATGAAATGTTCACATACCAATATTTAGTGGCTGTTTTTATATGGAATTATAGGGTTGGGTGGAGATAGAAAGTGATGACACATTCATAAGTTACACATTGATATACATTTGTAATAGGTACACAATTAAGTTGAGGCTGATGTTTCAAAATGATTTTTATTTGACTGTCATGCTACACCTGTTACAAATACATCACTATCCTACTTATTTTGAATTTGATCAGATACATCATCCTGCTACACTTTGATGACAGGACAGGGGACAACTATGGCTGTTTAGTCTGTCAGATAATCATTCATTCTATCTGCAAATTGTTTACTGTTATCACCATATACAGATTTTGGCCTAGACATTCCAGATTCAGACACACTGAAATCAGTTTGGGATGTTAATTTGTACTTCACACATGCATTTAGTTCCGTAGAAGCACACTGAGGCTTATATATTCAGGGGTTATTACTACTTTATTTATTCATACATGACCCTTTCTGTCAGTCTCACACATCCTGTAACTTCACAGTTCAGGTTGGTACTTCTAGGCTTTGTTTACATATTAGACCTGTGGTGATTCAAACACTTTCCAACAGCCTCACTTCTGTCATGATTCAGCATTTCAACAGGGGATACATCTCACATGTGACTACCTCAGATTCTGAAGCTGTACTCTGGAGACTACTGCAGGTTATACTATATTTAATTAATGGTGGGACATCTGTATTACAGCACTATTTATTTGTATAAATTATATTTCCAGTTACACTTGCATACTGATGAACTTGTTGCAGCCATACCTGCAGACTTTCAATTCTTGCTTGCACATTATCTTACTTTTAATCAATACACTGCAGTGTTCTTATACATGCTACACTATAATATTTATTTACAAGTACTAGGTGGGGTTACTAACCTGCATGGTGGCGCAGCCGCGCCAGCCTACGGTCATGCATCTCGTGGTTCGCAGAGCGGACACCTGCAGCTGTAATACAAAGGAAGTAATATTGGACTACACATCTCCATGGTATCAGCTAGTTGAAATCCTTACATACATGAATAAAATGTAACTTACTCAGTAGTGGGGCGTTGGGCATATCCCGGGCCTCCTGGATCCATTGGGTCAACTGGTCTTGCTTGCGCTGCTTCAGGTCCGCATGGTGGTGACGGACCTGCTCACCAGTGCGTTGAATGCCACTAGCACTGGTCAGATCATGAGCCAACCGGTCCCATGCCTCCGCCCTATATGCTCCCCATGAGACCTGGCCCTGCATGAGTTGGGCCCCATGACGGTGGACTAGGAGCCAGACCATATATCTGGACTCCTCAATGCCCCAACGCTGTGCTCGAAAGCAACGTCCCTCACCTACTCCACTCATGCTGACTGCAGGTCTGTTCTACAATCGGTTATGCTGTGTATTCCCGCCTATGGGGCTTATATATACCGCTATTCCCGCACATTTCTGTGATTGGCCATTTTGGAATTGTATCTACTTCACTGAAAATGCTTTATCATGCTCCATTCTGGATTTTATCCCATATATATGCTATTTCTGCAGTTTTAGGTATTGCTGTCATGGCTTAGTGGTTTAGTACCTTGACTCTAGTGCTTGGTATCCTGGGTTCAAATCTGACTACTGATTTTTAATTTTCCTGATAGAAATGAGTTGAGGACCTGTCAATCAAACATGCCATAAGCACTTTTAAGCACTTAAAAGCAGGTCTGCGCTCGTTTGCAGTTAGCTTGTGGGAGCGGCGCGCAAACGGTGTGCGCTGGGATAAACCTTAATTGGCTAGTGACACACATGTTAAGCTGAGCACAGCTAGTTGCAAACAGTTTCAGCCTGTTAAACCGGTGCTTAGCAATGGGCATACAGTTTGCAGCTTTTTAAACACTACGCAGCTATGGGCACTCTGTCTCACAGCAGCTTAGCTATCAGTACATTTCTAATTATTTTTATTATTGTGTTACTTCAATATATATGCTCCATTTCATTCCATTTTACAAAAGGGTATACTTTTACATTTGTACAATACTATCCGGGGCTTTTTTAGTGCTTATTTACAAAAAAAAAAAAAAGGTTGTTGTGTGGGCTCGAACCCTGCCTACTCTTAAGCTGGCAACTCTACTGCTAAGCTATTTCTTCTTGGCTTTCTTTGCATATTTAGTTCTCATATCCTTTTCCACTGATTGCTAACTGCAGTTGCGCTAGTAGCACACCAGCATTAGCGCACACAGTAGCACACACTTACGGGGTTTAAAAAAAATAAAACAGTTTTTATTTTCATTTTATAGCCTCTGTTCACTTTGTACACTGATGGTATGTGGGGGAATGTGTTGTGTAGTGTGTTTATTTACATTTCCATGGCCTCTCTCGTGGCTGTTTATTTTCAGCCATTCTACACTTCCGGGGGTGTGTCCGCATGCAGGGCTTAGCCTACGGACACGCCCCCTACTCTCTTACATGGACCGTGTAAGAGTTACAGTGTGATTCAGCATGACTCATGCACCTCATGCATATGCATGACATGCTGACATCACACCGTTTAACTGCAGCCTCCGTGTAAGAGTTATAACTTTTACATGGAGGCTTCGTGAATCTGGCCAATTCTCTTGGCAAACTATGATTTTAAATATTATTCCTAAATCTCTTAAGGGTATCCATCGCCACATCTGTGTTACAGCCTGTGCCCTTCTCAAATATTTTATAGCCAAGAACTGGGTCAATCCCTCAACAATAGCTTGGGAAAACTTTACATCAATGGCAATCAAATATATATCTGCACATAAGTTATGCAATAATAACAAAAAGAAAAAAGAATATTTTCAGAATTACTGGTGTAGACTTTTTGACCTAATCCAAACTAAATAATCTTCCAAACTGTGGGTCTCTAACACTACATTCCAGGAAAACCTCCATCAGTATCATTTCTGGCCCTATAACCATTGGACATTGTTACCATCACACAGTAACTTTTGATTTTACAAAATATTTCATTATATTATTTTGTTATCCTCTGGCATCCATGGTGTAAATATGTTGTAAATATGGTATAAATAGAAGTACATGGTGTAAATAGTTGTTTTTTATGGTTATACCCTCCTTACCGCTTTTCTTTCTTCTTAAGACAGTCATATATACTTCCTTCCAAGCCACTTTCCATTTGTATCCCTAGACTTTGACTGTAATAGGTTATTGGGGGTCTTTACTGCTTATATTGGTCTCTAAGATGTAAGCTTCCCTGTAAGATAACTGCTGTGTTCTAAATGCATAGTTTTTGCACTAACTGTTACATATATACCTATACTTTACTGCTTCCCGCAATGACTTACAGTTTTTCCTTTGTATGTTTGAAAAGTTTGAAAAATTCAATAAAAATATATTTGAAAAAAAAAAGATATCTATATTCTCCAGGGTTAGGAGAGCTTGCAGTTTTTTTGTTTAGATTCCTGGTATTGAGCAGTATCATCTTTAGATTATTCTGAGTTTGTTTAGCTATGTCAGATGCTTTATCAGGTTGGCAATGCCTGAAAAAGGCACTATGGGGTGAATAAAGGTTTAGCTAAAATTCAAAATCTACAGAGGACAGATGCAGGTCATTTCTGATGAAGTATCTTTGTCTGTTAACCATATCCTCCTAGCCTGACAACTATTGTACCCACACTGAATGACACCATAAAGTCAATTATTAAAATCATTTATTTTTTGTTTGTATTGTGGCATCATCCTTGGAGAAGGAGGAATTCTGCTCAGTGCTAGACTCATACTGACCAGGGACTTGTAGTTTCAGAGCTTCATCATGTCTCTCTTCATATAGTCCAAGGAGGTGAATCTCGGGTCATTTGCTCCCACCAGGACTATGACTGGTTCATACTTGTACTTGTGGATCAATGAGCTGAGTGCACATGCAATCTGATGGATTCTGGCCCGATTGACAAATAACAGTAACCCTCACCTGGTGAGTGGGTCATTGGTCTGTCACACAATGGAGTCTCCTATGACAAAAATGTTGGATTATGCAGTAGTCTGCCTTATGGGCTTGGGCGTAGAGACACTGAGTTCAGGTTGAATGTGTCATGGTAGGTGTTGCTTTGGTAGTGTGTTTACAGTTGATGAGGGCTCTTATTTTACTTTATGCGTCTGGGAGACCCTTGAGATTTTGGTTTGGGTAGCTTACTTTTAAGACCTTCAGCATATTTGCAACTATGTGTTTGTCCTGTAGTAAGTATGTCAAGACTTGCGTAGTGGTGTATTTTTCTAACAGCCTGGTATTTGTAGTGGCTATAAGAGCCTTGCCTCTTGACATAGTGTATAAGTACATCTCTCATATGCTATATTAGACTGTTTGAAAATTAGGCAGCTGTCAGAAAACATGAGACTATTTCTACATTGTCTCAAGATGTCCATTTCTTCTAAACTGGCTACAGACACAGTAGGAACGTTCAGATCCATGGTTTCAGGTACAAATACAGTGGGTTATGTGCAGAGTGGTACTAAGGAAATCTATGGTCCTCTTTGTGCAGCTACTGTAGGGGGACAGATTTACTGGGATGCTGGTGGGGTAAGAAGTACAACCTTATGCTCATGCAGCAATGCCCCTCTTCATGCGAACCAGGTGTTTATCAAGCAACTATGTGGTCAGGAACTCTTTCAGGTAGTTTTTATAGGGAAATTGATATTCTAAGCACTTGTGTCTATACAGGGTACAGCAACCAAGAAAAATACCCAATAGCCAGTCACAACAAGCAACCTCTAAAGTTTCCTCTGTGATGCTCAGCAAAGAGAAAAGGCTACAATACTTTCACCAAAGGACAGGCCTAACTATTCTGATTTTGAACCATTAAAATGAAGCCCAAAGTATAATAACCAAGTTAAATATATAAAATATAAAAGCTGTACTACTATATTTCAAGACAGAGCATATTGCAGCAATAGGGAGCAATTATTTAGTTCTGGAAGGATATGTATTCAGCTCCCCATTGAATTACAGTGACAAAAACAGCAGCACTTAAAACTGTAAAACTGCAAATAATGCAAAAGCATAACAGCAGCACTTGTATATTTCAAGATAAAGTGAAAAACAGCAACATAGAGTACTTATCTAGCAGTAAATTTAGTTTTCTCTTGGTATCTCATGGCTGTCCAAATAATATAATCTATGTGCTCAGACTTATGTGTTGAATTTTATAGTTACTGTATAACTCAATTGCTTTAATATAATCTGTATTGAATGTTATAAATACTGTATAACTCAACTGCTTTAAATCTCTTTATCTATAATATGTTTTATTGGCACTGTATAATTCAATTACTTTTTTTTTTGTTACTGTAATTCTTGGAGCTTTTCTCCATGGGTCCCCACTGAAAATGGGCCAAAAGCCCAGCTGGACTAACCCGGTCAATAAATGTCAATAAATAAATAATAAATAAATAAATGGCTCTGGATTCAGCAGAAAGCCACAGCAATCAATGACATGGTTGCCAAGTGTATTCAGTGAAATACAGCACACAGTGCCCAGTCAAAGACCATCAAGAATCAGTGCCACTCACCTTCTTCTCTCACCTCCAGCAAAACAGTAGCACTGACCCCAAGCTGGGTTCGAAGAAGCAACATTCAGACTTTTCAGTGAAGAGTAATCACTAGGATGGCCATCACATAATGTCTGCCTCCTCCTTTCATCAGGAGCAAATGAGAAGCAGCAATTCCAAGCTGATTCCTGAAAAGTTGTTCAGAGGCCCTTTGGTTATTGGTAGTCTAATCCCAGATGTTACAGATTCTAAAAGAAAGAAGGCATGAACACTGAATACTGCAGTGGGGTGATGGAAAAAGAGGCTAATTCAAGCTTTAAGTCTGAGTGGAGGGCAGTTTGATCTTTCAGTGTGTCTTATAGTGTATATAGGCCTATAGCATATATCTGTTCTTGACCTTCTTCTCTTCAACCTATTCATTAACAACTTTCATCAATCCATCCCAGACTCATCTATCATCCAATAAGCAGATGACTCAACAATCATCTACTCAGCCTTCTCCCCCTCCGAGCTCCTAGCAAAAACCCAACTAGCCTTCTCCAAAACAGAAACCTGGATGCAGTCTAACCATCTAGCACTAAATGCAAATAAAACCAAACTAATGTTTTTCCCCTACCAAAAACTCCATTGACAAATCCATATTCACCATACAGAGCCAAAATAACACCATCCTTGAAATTTTTCCCAACACAAAGCTTTTTGGCATCATTGTTGATGAAGAACTAAAATTTGACACCCACACCCACTCCACAATCAAAAAAATCCACCAAAAGTAAGGTTGCTTCTACAGGCACAACCGCTTCCTAAGACCCTCTACCCATCAAACTCTTGCATCTACCTTCCTACTACCCTCCCTTATCTATGGTGCCCCTCTTTTCACCAATCTCCATCTTGGCCTTCGGCCCAAATTTGGATCCTGCTACCACAATATCTCCAAATGTGCAACCATTTCAAAAAACTCATCCCACCACTGCCACTCCCTCCTCACCCTCAACTGGCTTGAACTACCCAACTACCTTAGTTAACTACAACTCACCATTGCCCACAAGCTAACTTTTAAACCTGCCAACTGCCCAGCTCTCGCTACTTCCATAAAACCTTACATTCCCAATCGTTCACTCAGATCCAAAAACCAAAATCTCCTTCAGGTCCACAAACCTGCACGACCTCCTGGCCATCTACTGCTCTCCCACTCCTTAACTAAACAATGGAACTCTCTCCCCACACACCTACGCAACCTACCTAACTATGCAAATTTCAAATCTCAGCTACTCTCTCATCTTTCTTCCAAATGGGAATGCCCTTGCCACACTCCAACTTAAACCCCTCCCCTCATTCCACCTTGCACTGACTCATCCAACTACCTCTACTGTTGCTTCATCCCAGCAAAAACAATCCCTCCCCTACTAAAAACTAATTTTCTCTCTAATATCTATTGTACTATATTCTCCAATCTCAAGTATACTATTACCCTCTCTATGCATAATATTTTCCTAACCTACTAATGGATAGTAGCTATATATTTTGAAATGTTAAACCTACAATTGAGTTTATAACACAATTACTCACTTTATGTAAATGTTGAAATTTCTGTATTGAATTATGTCATTTCATTTTTGTAACATTGTGACAAGCCAATTGCAAATATCATGTAAATATCTGTAAATGTTTAATTAGCTGTATGAACTATGTCCTTTTGTAACATGTGAAATGTAACTTGCAATTATTGTGAGCTTTTCTCCCCAGGCCTCCACTGAAAATGGGCTCTTCTTGGCCCAGTGGACTTCTCCGGTCATCAAACTTAAATAAATAAATATATATATATATATATATATATATATATATATATATATATATATATATATATATGTGTGTGTGTGTGTGTGTGTGTGTGTGTGTGTGTGTGTGTGTAGAATGAGTAGAAGAGATGAGATTGGGAGGAGCTGCTAAAGTTAAATTTACTGGGAGAGAGTCAGAGACTGACTGCATGCAAATTCATGCAAAGCCTTATGAGAAGACAAGGCCAAGCTAAACTTGATGTATTAAATATCAGTCAAGGAAGCAAATTAATGAATGAAAATATGACATGTGAAACTCAAATGTTAAGTGATTCCCTAGACCAGGAAACCAGGATTAATTTATCAATTTCTCAGTTAGATACACAACTCAAATCCAGAATGTACCCACAGAAAGGTCAACAGATTTCTCAAATCAGAAAATAAGGAGCAAAAGCAGAATTAGGGTTACCACCTGTCCATCTTTGTGATTGACAATCCCTCTTTAGGCAGTTATGTCCTGCGAAAAAAAATTAAAAATGGCAAATGCCTTGAGATTTTAGGGCAAAAGTATTTCTTAAGTTTTCTTTAATAGTTACATAAAACATTTATTTTGTATCTGAAACAATTAAATCTTATAAGAAACAGAATAAGCAACAAAAATGCTACAAGACTAAGTTTTTATATTGGTAAAAAAGTGAAGTCCTGTCCTTTGCACTGGCCATGGGAATGCTTTGTCCTGCAAAATGTGACATTTCTACAAAAAAATTCCCACTTTGGGAATCTGAAAAGGTGGCAACCCTGAGCAGAACAGGAATGCAGAAAGCAGCTTTAAAGCGGACTAATATACCCATTAAGTGCAGAAACGAAAATTAAATTACTTCTCCTGCTTGCTTTCTAATTTTTCTAATTTTAAGACTCAGCAGAGAGTCAAACACTGAGCACATATAAATACAGGATCAGCCTTATCATAAATTCCAAGAAAGATAAGGACAATATATAGATACACATGCTGATATTAGATGCAAAGAGACTGATAAACCTGTAGGAGGACAGAATGGTGGGACCAGCACCAAACTGTAGAGACTATTTCCTACATCTTTCAAATTTACAGCAACAGGTGCGTATCCTTGAAATGCTGTACAGTTGGTCATAAGAGGCACTCCACAAAACCATTAAACAGGTTATGGGATAGGTAAAATAAAGGGTGGGGGAAGTAGAAATGAGGCATAAGGTGAATGCACCAAATGATCACAACAGATAGGCTTACTGTTTCCTGCAATCCTACAAATGTAATGCAGTTTAACCATCATCACCTCATCCCCAAACTCTTCTTCCATCACCTATCCCCGATTCCTTAATAACTATCTTCCAATATTCTCGGAAGTCCCAACAAGACTGAATGGTCACGAACACAAGAAATTAAAACTGTTTAATTAAGCGCTTTTCATTGCCGCTTATACGGCAACTTCTTCAGATTACAAAAAACAGAACATCAGGAAGTTTAAATCCAAAGATAAAGTCATGTGATTTAAAATCAGCTGAGCTATTACATGAAAGCTCATTAATATTAAAACGTTAAACACAATCAACTTCAAGCCTTATATTTATCTCGCCAAAATACGGCAATCTTGTAAGATACTTTTTCTCATCTCATGTTAAAGCTAATAATAGTACAAGTCAAGCCTATATTTAAAAACAATTATATCATTACTAAAAATAATTCACTAACAAACCTCAAAGATGTTCAGACTTATACTAGTGATCGGTTCTGCCGTACGATACTCTGTCTCACAGTGGAGTAATACTAATATTAGGGGTGGACTAACGAATTGGCTACTTGAAGAGTGCGAACTAGCCTGGCAGATTAGGCTTAATGCCTTTTCACCACCAGGCTTGAATGAGTCGTGCAACATTGCTTGCCTTCTCAAACTCAAAAGTCTAGGCAGGTAGAGTTTGCCTATATCATTATTGGGTGGGGGTCTTTACATACTTTAAGTATAGTGTACATTATAACCTGATGTTTAGCAAAATATGACAAATTCAGGTTATTTGAAGAGTGCGAACTAGCCTGGCAGATTAGGCTTAATGCCTTTTCACCACCAGGCTTGAATGAGTCGTGCAACATTGCTTGCCTTCTCAAACTCAAAAGTCTAGGCAGGTAGAGTTTGCCTATATCATTATTGGGTGGGGGTCTTTACATACTTTAAGTATAGTGTACATTATAACCTGATGTTTAGCAAAATATGACAAATTCAGGTTATTTGAAGAGTGCGAACTAGCCTGGCAGATTAGGCTGAATGCCTTTTCACCACCAGACTCAAATGAGTCGTGCAACATTGGTTGCCTTCTCAAATTTAAAGGTCTAGCCAGGTAGAGTTTGCCTTTATTATTATCGGTGGGGGGTTTACAAACTTTAAGTATAGTGTACATTATAACCTGATATTTAGTACTTTACAAATATGACAAACTCAGGTTACCATCAGTTTCTACCTTTTATCCGGCAACAATTTTGGCAAATTTGGTTCGTTTCCATCATGATTAGTTTTGTTGCTACTCCATAGTCAGACTAACACTGGCTATATGGTGACAGTGTCACCCTTGTACAATTGCATGTTTAAACAGGATGATTCCATAATAGATAATGTTCATTTGGGTTATTTAGTCCACTGTGAGAAAATCACCTATGAGATAAGTTATGTATAATAGTTTATAGAGGCTGCACACCACATAACACCCTATTCACCAGACTAAGCAGGGAACACTGTTACTTTTTACCACTAAAATGGAAGGGAAACCACCAATGTAACTACATGGTGAAAATGTGATAAAATGGAACATGTGTTTAGCTAGTTTATCTGATAATGTGAAATGTCTTGTACTATAAGGTTAGAGAACTCATCTTCATAAATTTTGCATTCTGATCTGTAAAGTATTTGAACTCCTCTATCCCATGCAAGCAAACTGGTTCATTTTTTTTAAATTCCCCAATGTGTATACATGACTTATTTTGCATATATTTCATCTCTCCTTGCAAAGTACTACTTTTGTGTTACCTTGATTAGCAAAAGAGCTTTGATACTTTTTTCTTGCACCATCTATTGTCATTGCATCTCATCTTCTTAACGTTTCACTACTCACCCCATCTTAATCCATTAGTTAGGCCTGTGTCATCTCTTTCCACCTGTTTTTAAACTGGATTTTAGTCCGTTGCTCATTTGTTCCTCAGTGCATTGCAGTTCTTATTCCATACTTCCTAGTTTCTGTTGCTTTTCCATGTTATTTGTCACAGGGGATATAGTAAACAAGAAGTGGAGGGTGTTTATCAAATGAACAAATTGATGAGAAAAGGAAAAGGTAAGCCCATTTGTATAAGAATCAGGATAATAATGAAAGTGTTAATAATATTGATCAACGAGCGAATGTCAGTAGAATAATAATTCCTTATTCTAATAAGAATTTGAAAATTAAGGAAGTAATCAACAAAATTGGGGTATTTTAACTACCGATGATAGGATTGCTGAGATAGTGGGAACAAGACCTAGTTTTTCGTTCAAAAACACAAAATCACTTAAAAGGTTGTGTTATGAGAATAATATGAAGGAATTAACTCAAACCATTAGACAGGGCACCTTCCCTTGTAGAGGGTGCAGTCATTGTGCATATATGTCTGGAAGTGACTGTTTTATACATCCTGATACAGCCTATAAGTATAAACTTAATTTCTATGCTGATTGTAAATCAAGTGACTTAGTACACATAGCTGTCTGTCAGACATGTTTGTGCTTTTATATAGGCAAAACAAATAGAAGCCTTTGGGAACGAGTCAGAGAGCATATATATGCGATAAATAAAGAGGATGACCATAATGCCTTGGCTTGGCATGTCTTGAGTATGGGCATGTCACATAAGTTTACATTTAGTGTCCTAGAACTGATTAAAAAAACTGGTAGATTAGGGGACATCAAGAATTATACTGAGGAACGTGAGAATAGGTGGATAATTAGATTACAGGGTCATAAAGGACATGGTCTGAATGAGAAGGTGACTCTTAAACCATTTTTAGCAGCACGCCCCTATGCACATTAATGCATAGAGGTTATATATGTGTTATGTATATTCATAGTAATTTATGAGATTTCATATTTTTATCAATGGTTTATTTATACAATGATGTATGAAAATATATATTATATGTTTTGTAATGTGTTGGTTTGTAATGCGTGTTTTTTTTAAAAATGGGTTGATATTATGGTGATGTAATCAAGTGATGACTGGCTGCTATGCATTTGGAGTACTATTTAAATGTGTGGCTGTTGATTGCAGTTGTTTAAAGTCTGATGAAGCGTTGGAAGAAGTGAAAGTGCTTACTTTGTACTGCAGTGATTAAATCGTTTTTATTATATCTGCCGTAGTGAGCCTCATCTGTTTTGTGAAAGTATTACATTTGGTTCTGAGGAGGCTCTTTATCCAGTACTGTTCTATTGTTTTCTCTATTATTTGTCACAGTGTTTCACCAGAGACTGGAATTCACACCTTATTTTTCTTTTAATATATGTCATAATTATTCCAGAGATTAATATTAGCAATTGCCTCACCTCTAATCCTATCAGGTGGTCTGAAACTAACAGTTGAAAACATATAATAAGAGCATCTGTAAGTCATCAGGTTGCAGTGTTATACAGCACATATTCCCAATGGAAGTGAATTAAATGTATTTCTTTGATGGGGGGTGCTGGTGCAATTCTACGATGTGGCACCTTGAAGCATCTGTAAAAGCAAGCTGGTGGTGCCATGTAAATGGGTTTGCATTTTATGACAGTATTGAGTTAATAGCGTGCCCTAAAATGGAGATGTGGTATGCCTATGTGGTATTTGCAAGGCTTCTCTGCCCTTACTGTGGTAAGCAACTAGCTGCAGATATTTTACAGTGGGTAGGGATTATTCAGGTTGCCTAGTCCATCTCTTCTCCTTTAATGGATATAAGCCAGAATTCCAAGTTTGCTGATCCCCTTACTTTCCTCCCACTTCCTAACAACACTGTCTTACATTCTGCAATTCTTCAGGAGGTCTTCTCCATCCCTGTTCACATGGGATGCATGCAGCTGACCTCACTTCCTTTTTCTACAGCTCCAGGGTCACTCTTCCCCCCAGCTTAGTGAACTACTACTGGTACAGTTTCTATTTGCACATCACAAGTGATTCAAAGTATTTTGGCTTTTCAGTTTTATATGTTCATGTGCAACTGTGAAGTTAGAATATTTAAGTGTCCACCCCACATGCCTTGTTTCGCTGCCTTGCAAACAATTTAAATGTTTTAAGTTTTATGTAGCTGAAGCTTTCAACTGTTTTATTTTGTGTGGTTGTAGCTTGAATCATTGTTGAATCAATGCGATACATTACAACTCCCTCAGGTGTTTAAGCCCTACAAAATGCATCAGGAAAGCTATTGCTGCACCTAACAATCTATACGTCTTATTTTGTCTTTGAGATATCCTTCATTTTGAAAGTGTACCTTTGTTTTTTTACAGCTCTTTTTTTTCCTCATGGAAGATCCTGTGTTCTTAGTTCCTGCTCCTTTTCCCCAAGAATGGCCACACAGAGCTCATTCTGTCACTGTTCACATATGTTGGCCAATTCCTGCATCATTTTAAAGTACCTCTCTGGAACCAAATGAAAACCCTTTCACTATCCTTGTTCAGATGGGGACTTTGGCACAGAATATGTCATGCTACATTTTATTAGCTGATTGTATAGAGGACCACCACCATTATTTTTTTATTTATACATCTGAATAATGCTGTTCTCCTATTGCTGGCACCCATTTACTTTGGCTATCAGTTTTCCAATAGCTACTTCAGGACATATGACACGACCCTACCCTCTGAACAAATTTATCCTTAATGCCTACTACCTGTAGCTGGGAAGTGGGAATGTGAGAGAACCTGTGTTCATAAGTAAGTAGTAGCCATCTTACTGCCTGTACCCTAACATTTTGCTTACTCCCACCTCCTGTACATTGAATACATTTTATAATGGTCATAGCTGCATTATGTGCTGGCTTGTGCCCTCCTGATTATGTTGTGAATTGCTGCAGATCTTTTTAACTGCCCCATTTGTGATCTTCACTGAGGAACTCCACTCTTGCTAGCCCAGTTATTTGCATCAGTTGGCCTCACTGCTCAGTTCTCACTCTGAATGACCCACTTTGCCCATATTCATTCCTTACTTCCAACTAGTACAGAGATCCATGTTCTACTTCTCCAAAGCCTGGACACACAGCTTCAATTCATGATAATAATGGTCAAACATATATAACAAAAAGAAAAAGAAAAAACACAGTAATGGTACATAAATGGAACGTACACAAGATGGAGTTTCTAAATACTGCAGGACTATATAATAATAATGGTAGAAAAAAAACAGACAGATAAAACTTGTATTTTTCTGTGTAGCTATATAATTCTGAGCATTTCAGAGTGACAAAAGGCAACAAAGTAATTCTGGGAAGCACACAGAGGGGGAGTTAACATAAATTTCTTCTAACTTGGTAAATAAATATCCTTGAGGAGCTAGGCAAGAGAAAATTCTCAAGAAAGAACACTTACTACTCTCTGTATAGATTGAGAATCAGAGATAAGCCGGAATAGTTCAATAAATAGTGTGTGTGTGTGTGTGTGTGTGTGTGTGTGTGTGTGTGTGTGTGTGTGTGTGTGTGTGTGTGTGTGTGTGTGTGTGTATTTATATATACATTTATATACACATATAATACACCAACAAGTGTCTGCAGACGTTTGATAACCAGGCAGAGAATTGCAGAAAGGATAAATGGTGGAAGGGAACAAGCATAGATTAAGAATGAGAGGCTAAGGCTATAGATCTGGATCTAGTTTAGAAAACTGAGCATATACAATATTGACTGGCATGGTATTGACCCGACACCATCCAAATGCAGATAACTGAACACACAATACCCTACATTAAAACATCTTTTATTTAAGGGTTCAAGCCCTACCCTGTGCCCCGCATATGAGGAGCTGTGCTGCCCACATCCCTGCTAATTATATATAGCAACTCCAAGGTCATATTAAAGTGGGTAAAGGGTCAATTCTTCCATCCTCGCTGTTTCACAATCGTACATAGCAGATTTTTCATTCACTTCCCTGCTTCAGTGTTTTGCATTTCATTGTTATTGAGTCACTATTGTGTGGACTTGATCTTCTAAACTAGACACACACCCACTATGTAAATTGTCAAAGTTATACCATATAATGTTGAATCCTAAAGAAAAATACTTTTGGAAGAAAATCAGGTATAAATTGACTGCTTAACCATTATTATTATGATTATTATTATTATAACACTAACGCTGCACACTTTCACTTCTGTGCCTGTTTTATAGTGCTTTACAGATATCATTTAATGAGGATGCATTTCAGAATTTTTGACGGATTGTACTTGTGTGTTGGAACTAGTAAGCAGAATGCTTTTTAATCATAGACAGAATATATGAAGAAACATGTCAACACATTACCTTCATTATTAAGTGGGAAAGATATCTGAACTGAAATTACTCAGATGTGGGGATGTGAGCAGTAGAAGTTATTTGTGAGTTTGTAGGTAAAAATGTTTAGCAGAAAAGTGGGTTTGCCTTGTACAAAGAGCCATTCTGACTTAACTATAGTAAGACAGCTATGTTCACCTTGACTATAGTAAGCCAGCTATGTTCACCTTAACTATAGTAAGCCAGCTATGTTCACCTTGACTCTAGTAAGCCAGCTATGTTCACCTTGACTATAGTAAGCCAGCTATGTTCACCTTGACTATAGTAAGCCAGCTATGTTCATCTTGACTATAGTAAGCCAGCTATGTTCACCTTGACTATAGTAAGCCAGCTATGTTCACCTTGACTATAGTAAGCCAGCTATGTTCACCTTGACTATAGTAAGCCAGCTATGTTCACCTTGACTATAGTAAGCCAGCTATGTTCACCTTGACTATAGTAAGCCAGCTATGTTCACCTTGACTATAGTAAGCCAGCTATGTTCACCTTAACTATAGTAAGACAGCTATGTTCACCTTGACTATAGTAAGACAGCTATGTTCACCTTAACTATAGTAAGACAGCTATGTTCACCTTAACTATAGTAAGAGCTATGTTCACCTTGAGGGATGAGAAGATCTTGTAAGGAATGTAGGGTGACGAGTGGGAAAGATTAGTCCAGTATGAATAACAACACAGTAATAATTCACATCTTGCCTATTTTTTCGGCATGTGGGTTATTCTGTAAGCCAACTTAATATGGGCAAGTACCTTCTGATTCTCTAGCTCGATCTGCAGTAACAAGGAATTGGTTTGCTTAGCAGTTAGACAAAATTATTTTTACTAGGTTATTGTAGAGAGCATTTACCTGTCTGGATCAAGGAGTCATATATGCTGTGCAAGTCCCAGCCTCCTTGTAGTCCAAAGTCTCATCACAGTATATTTGTGTGTTGTTTGATGTAAGCCTGTTATCCAGAAGCCATTTTCCAAGTAGTCTGAAGTTATTTTGCAGGGAGATGCTGATATCTCTTTGGTAAGAGGATGCCCTCAAGATTGGTACCTACATAGAGGATACAGTCCACACTGGGAAGGTCCAAAAGGAAGTCATTGATGTAGAATGAGAACAGGAGCAGCCCCAGTTCAGTGAGGATCAGTAAATTTGCCCTTTCCTCAATGTAGTGTGATCTCAGAGTTGGTATATATAATTAGCGGGGGGTGTGAGGGGCACAGCCCCCCACAAGAACAGTTTCGATGATTGGCACATTCGATGTTATGGCCGTTCGACATTATCAGTTTTCGATAATGTGATATAGACCTGTTATTTTAGGGGTTTAGTAGTGCCTGCCCTTGTTAATGTCAAATATTTTGTGATTGGCTGTAGTTTTTATATAGCTCCAGAATTTATTGGAATTCTCTAGAGAAGTTATTTAGAAGCTTCTACGTGAATCTGATTTTGCTTTCCTACTGGCTATTCTGATAATTTTTCTTAAGTATTTGTAATGATTGTGTTTTTTTCATCATCATGTGGGTCTTTTTCCATGCATGCCACACAAAACCACTCTCTTTTATTTATTTCATTTTGAATTGAACCATTTGTGGTGCTAACCAAAGTACTTCTGTTCTAAGACTTCTATCTTTTGAGTGGGTATGATGGGTTTTGAATAGGAAGTAAACTGTTGATGAAAGTGAAAAGAGTGTTTTCTTGTCATTGTGTTCCATGTAGAGATGTCCAATCAACCTGGACCTGTTCTTCTAATATGGTGATCTCTGCGCTTTCAGGGAAACTTGTAGAAGTTGTGTAATGTGGTGGGTATCTGTTAGCCTTTAGCTTTCTTTAAGAAAGGACAGGGTTAATGTCACCCTGTATTTGACAGCACTTGCAATGATAGGTGTCTGTGGTTGGTGGAGTATATTAATGACTACAGCTTCTAAATATGTATGCCTATTTCAAGGAAAATGCACCTGAGTTTCCAGTATATCTAGTTGGGTGAGGTTTCTACACAATGAAATAGCACTGATTTGGACTTTAATGAATCTAGGTAATCTAGGATGGTATGCCCCAAGTATTAATAGTTTACAATATTTCATTAATGTAGTAATGTACTCCAGTAGGATTTCAGAGTGGTTTGTTTTAGATAGAGGTGGGGGAATGTATGATGTGGCAATAAAGATGCTGATAAACAATTGTCCAGTTGGGGTAATCGAGAAAGGTAGAGTTGCCTCTTGTAATAACCATGAGATTGATTTTGCATATCTTTCTTATGAGTGTCAAAAGATCTCCTCTGATCCTTGAACTGGGGTGGTTATTACTGAACAAAGCATAATGTTTAGCAAGTTATGGTGATAATTAAGAGTCATTCTTATACCAGCATTCAAAAGTGGTCAGGATATAGATATTTATGCTCTAGAAGCACTGCTTCAAGTGAGGCATGTTATATTTATGCTAAAAACATTCCTCATAGCTATTGTAAAGGGAAATGGTGCTAGATTAAGTTACATATCTCCAGCAAGCCATAGAAGGATACCTGTTTGGTGTCGGTTTGGTAAATGCTGGGAATAAGGATGAGTGAGTGTAGACAGGTATGTTAGTGATAGCCTCTTATGTGCGATGACATGGCATAGGGAGTTTTATTGGGTCTATATCACATAATCGAAATGTCAAAACTTTGAGTGTGAGAACATCGAACCCAAAACTGCAAAAGTTGAATACTCCGAAGACTGACAACTGTGATTTTTTCCCAGGGGAAAAAAATCACTGTTCCAGTACAAAACGCGAAACACACGAACACTACAAACTATTTTTAATGTGGAGGGCTTTGCCACCCACTCCCCCCAACATGCCCCCCACACCCCCCTTCTTAAATATACCAACTCCGAGATAGCACCATAGTGGAAGAAATAGCAAAGCCGTGGAAACAGCCCACTGAATTCTTTCCCTGGGAAAGAATTCGATGTTCCGCGGCTTCGTAATTTTCAGTCTTCGAAGTTTTGGCATTCAAACTTATCAGCGTTCGAACTTTTGATATACACCTAGGTTTATCCACTATAACAGATGTGCCAGGATGATAAAACCATGCTAGGTACTGTAGAGCAGTAGTAAGAGAATGATAATTGTTATAGGGGAACATTATCCTCTGCGTTTTACATGGCTGGTTTAAAGCAGACAGAATGTGTACCATTACAATACCAATCACAGCATCCTTCATTCTCATAGTGTACCATTACAATAGCGATAAAAGCATCTTTCATCTTCATCATGTACCTTAACAATAACAATCACAGCATCCTTCATTCTTATCTTTTCAGCTGATGCCAGTGTCTTTGTCGATCATTTATTTATTCATTCATTCATTCACTTCCATGATAATTTATTTCATGGCTTTGCATATCTGACTTCCCAGACTGATGGGTCTGTAGTTCCCATGGTCACTTGATGGTCTACCCTTATGAAGAGGGTTGACACTGCAGCCATCCATTCACCTGGCACATAACCTGTTTTGGGGCTGTAGTTAAAGAGTGCCTCAAGTGGTCCTGCTAGGTCATATTTTAGGCTATTTAGGAGGCAATCAGGAATATTGTCATGGCCTGTTGAAGCAGTGGCCTTGACAAGAACCACTAGTACCTGCTCCCTGTTTATATGTGGGAGGGATATGCTAGAAGGCATTTTATGGGGGGAGTAGGGGTGAAGTTGGAGCTACATTTATCAGCTAGCAGATTCAGTGAAGGTTGTGCCATTTACAACCGCTTATGCACACTGCAGAGTGTTAACTTTAAGGTTCCTGACATAGTGATTGAAGAAGGTTGTGACTGTCCTTAACCTGGGAGGCTATCCAGATATCGTAATTGGGCTTATGGGACTGTATTAGACCTCTTAGCTTCTTGTTTGGTGAATCAGAAAGCTCTTGTCTCTATGAGAGTTGTTCTTTCTGATTTTGGCCATGACTTTTTCTCTTTTGTTTTATACCATGTTAAGGCATGGTTTCTATGGTGGGGTTTCTTTTTGGTTTTAGATTTGGGTTTACTTCTAGTAGGCACTACAGCCTCAATACAGCCATTTACATGTTTGACAGGGTTTCTGTGAATAATTCTGCACAGGTAGCTGTGTTCTCAGTCTCCAGAGAACAGTGAATTTTGACAAACTATCAGTTAATATGATGTAGTTTGCTTTAGAATAGTTCCCAGCTGTTGAGAATTAAGTTGGGCTTTCCGGAATGATTTTCATTTCAAAGGAAACAACTTTGTGGTCTGACCTTATCAATAAAAATGTGACACAGGGAAGGGTGCAATGCTCTCCCTTGGTGATGAGTACTAGGTCCAGTATACTTGATCCTCCAGTTGGAGTGCACATAATGTGATCCAGGATGTTGGTGTTGGTAAAATCTAGAAAGTGTTGTGCCTGTAAGTTGAGGCAGTATATATCTCCCAGTCAACTAACTTAAAGTCTGCCATGAATAGGGTACTTAGTTGGATGGTGAGCACCTCTAGTAGGTCTAGATAAGAGTTGTGAGCTGTGTGGGTCATAGAGAGTGACATATTGCTGGCCAGGACAAGGTAAAGAATCTTGTCTGTGGAGACCTATGAACTCCAGGGCATCATCCTGTTTAACCAAGATGGATTGGTATTTGCTGCTAATGTACATTGAGACACCTTCCTGCTAATGTACATTGAGACACCTCCACCTTTAGCCCTTGTCAGTGTTGTTGGTGGCTTACATGTGTGGAAGGCACTGCAGCCTTGAACTGAGTACTTTCTGCAGCTTTATATCACATCTCAGTAACAGCACAGATGTCCACATTCTCCAGAGTGAGAAGAGTTTGTAGCATGTGGAGTTTCTTGTTTAGGCTCCTAGCATTGAGCAATAATGCATTAAAGTTGCTTTAATTCTTTTTTTGCTATGTTGCTAGTTCTGTCATTTTGACATTGCCTAAAAAAGTCTCTAAGGGGGTAGATAAAGTTTTAGCCAATATATGAAAGTTCAGGCTTTACATATTGGACTTGCTGGATTGCTAGCTGGCTGGCTCACAAGAAGTCAGGATAGGTGAGACCACTTCCACTAGGAGACTGGACACCAGTGGAGTAACCCAGGGCTCCATGTTGGGCCTGCTCATTTTGACATCTACTTTTCTGAAGTCAAGGTGAATGTCAAAGGCCTCTGGCTCACCAAGTACACAGACGGCTGTAAACTGGGAGCCATCAATGATTCCCCCATGACACTACCATCCTACAAGATGGTCTAACACAAGCAAATGACAGGTACCAAAGTCAAAGATTAAAACTCAACATGACAAAATACATTATAGTGCCCTTTGGGAAATCATCCACTTAAGCTAATTATGCCATCAATAAAAACAACTCCATTAAGAGTTGACCTAGTAGTTAGGGATCTGGGACAATATGTAGACAGTAATCTGGCCTTCAATACATAGCCAAGACAGTAAGTAAAATCATTCCATGTCACCCAACTCATAAGTAAGAAATATACAATAAAGAAAGGGTACATCCTAATGCTAAAGTATAGCTATCAGTAACAAGTAAAAACAGTTTTCAAAATGAAACGCTGCACAACAATGGCCAATAAAGTAAAGTACTCTTGGAGAATAGGTAGTGTGGTTAAATGATATAAAACTTAAAAGTGCAACATATATAGCAAAAAACTTGCATACATTTCCAATACTTAAATTAAATGCACTTACAAGATAGTCACGCTGTGAATGCAGTTATACCATAGCAAAATGATGGCTCCAAAGTATCCAGTCTTATGATGGCTTCAAAGTATCCACTCTTTTTGGTCTGATATACAAAGTATCCACACTGAAGATGTAATAACTGCTATGTGATTGTGATGAACTGTGATAACAGCTTAGCCAGTCTAACAGATCAAATAAAAGCTTCTAGCTTTAATGGCAGTTAAAATCCTTTTATTGTAGGAAAAGTTAAAATCTTCATGTCAAGTTAAAATCTTGATGTAGAATAAAACAGTCCCTATGTATTCCAAACAATAAGCGCTTTCGGTATCTTCTTCAGATCGTAGAGATTGGGACTGGAAGTTCCTTTTTATAGTGCTTGCTTCCTTTACTGTTGAGACAATCATTCAATCATCACACTGTCAATCAGCTGTTTAAACGCACCAATCCTCTTTCCTCTCAGCTGGGGGTGTTCCATTTCCTATACCTTTTGCTTTTGAGGGGTATGACCAGTCATGAATTATTAAGCCAGGCACACCTCCATGTTAGCTGATAGTTGGTCTTCTAGCTTTTAGTATAGGTTTCAGTGGAATGATGTTATTCAAGCCTGGCTCAATATCAGCACGGAGGTTCACAATCCACTTACTCTCCCTGCATTCAGTAATATTTTCAATGTCGCCTTTCCTTATTCCCCTATATACATTCTCTATCCCCTTATAAGTGAAAGAATGACTGACATTTCTTTCAGCATGCATTGCTAAAGAATTATGTGGATCTTTATTGGTAATGTCTCTTTGATAAAAGAGAAAAGCCCTGCAAGTAGGATCCAAGTGCAAGGCAAAACAAACTATCAGTAACTGAAAAAATGCCAGCACAAAACACAGTATATATCAGCAACAAAACTACAGCAACACTAAGGTAAAACTTAAGTGTTTTAATACATATCGAACAATTCAATAATCCAGACCAGTTTCAGCCTAACATGGCTTTCCTCAGTGGAACAAGAAAAGTACAATAATGCAGGATGGGCTACATAAAGCATTTTGGACGTAATGTGACATTAAGAAATATTTATGGCACAAACACAGAACAAGTTAGAACCTTAAGGAAACCAAGTACATTTGTACCTGTAGCCCATCCTGCTGTGGAACTATTCATGTGACTGTGTAATAATGCAGTGGAGAAATTAAGAATGGACATGCATACTAAACATTATAGAAACATTACGTATGAAGAAAGACAAGCCCTATGCAACTTACAACAAAATGAGAATGTGGTAATCAAACCAGCAGACAAAGGAGGTACTATAGTGGTTATGGATTCTAATTGGTATAAGAAGAAAATGACCACCATGTTACAAGATGAAAAGACATACCATAGAGTTACACCAATCCAGTTAAATCGAACTATACAAAAAGTGTCTTCCTTACTTCAGGATATGTTGACTGAAGGCCAAGTAGATCTGGACCTTTACAATTTTTTGAACATCACAAAACCCACTGTTCCGAATATTAATGGACTTCCTAAGATTCATAAGGACCTTCATAACCCTCCACTATGGCCTATAGTAGCAGGACAAGGGTGGGTGACAGAAACAATGTCACTATTTGTGGAGAAAGAATTGAGAACTATTTTAAAATATTTTGATACAGTTCTGCAGGATACTGATGACTTCTTAAGAAAGATAAATCAAACCATGAATACCATTACGGATTATGACCACTTACTTGCAACCAACCTGGATGTGAATAGTTTATTCACTTCCATTCCCAACAAAGCAGGCGTAGAAGCTGTAAGAAAGATCTTAAGCCACAAAAAAAACTGTTAATGAAACCAGTAGGATTTGTGCTTTATTAGATTTAATACTGGAAAATAATTATTTTGTGTATGGTACATCAATCTATTGGCAAAAATGGGGGGTAGCCATGGGCACCCCTTGTGTGATCAGCTACTCAAATCTTGTGCTTGTAGACTGGGAATTGGAGCATGTATTGAACTCAAATAATCCATGGTATGAATGCATCAAATTTTATGGTCGATTTGTGGATGATCTTTTTATTTTATGGGAAGGAACCATACCATGATTTGAATCATTCCATCAATATCTAAATAGGACTACTACTTTTTTAAGCTTTACAGCAGAACACTCTCATAATCAAGTTGCATTTTTGGATGTGAATGTTATTCTTAATGAAAACATGTTGGAAACCGAATTACACCTTAAAAATACATGGAGAAATCATTACTTGTTGAAAAGCAGCATGCATCCTAAACATGTCACTAAAAATATTATGCAAAATGAAACATAAAGAATACATAAAAGATGTAGCAAAGATGAGACAAGAGAAAAGGAAATTTTGTTTCTACAACAAAACCTAATAAAGAGAGGCTATAATGAAAAAGATGTGAATGTTCAAGAAGTTATCCCAAAGAAAAACAAGACAGAAGACAGAACCACCAGAGTGATGTTAACTTACAGCACAGACAACACACAAGTTAAATCCATAATAAGGCAGTTTTGGCCAATCCTCACCCAGGATGCCAAGCTAAATGACATTGTAGGTGAAACACCATGCTTTGGCTACAAGAATAAGAAAAAATTAAAGAGGTTACTTTGCAGAAAGGATGGATTTAGCAAACATAAAATCGTTGGACATACAGGCACGTTCAAGTGTGGCCACTGCACAGCATGCCCACTGATTGACTGTAATAACGAATTTGAACATCCAAGGACAAAGAAGAAATACACATTTAATGTCAAAGCCACTTGTATAACCCCCAATGTGGTGTACATGGATACCTGTAAACTATGCCCTGCATTCTATGTAGGAAAAACTAATCAGATGTTTAAAAATTGCATTTTGAGACATCAAAGAGACATTACCAATAAAGATCCACATAATGCTTTAGCAACGCATGCTGAAAGAAATGTCGGTCATTCTTTCACTTATAAGGTGATAGAGAATGTGTATAGTTGAATAAGGAAAGGCGACACTGAAAATATTACTGAATGCAGGGAGAGTAAGTGGATTGTGAACCTCCGTGCTGATATTGAGCCAGGCTTGAATAACATCATTCCACTGAAACCTATACTAAAAGCTAGAAGACCAACTATCAGCTAACATGGAGGTGTGTCTGGCTTAATAATTCATGACTGGTCACACCCCTCAAAAGCAAAAGGTGTAGGAAATGGAACACCCCCATCAGAGAGGACAGAGGATTGGTGCGTTTAAACAGCTGAATGACAGTGTGATGATTGAATGATTGTCTCAACAGTAAAGGAAGCAAGCACTATAAAAAGGAACTTCCAGTCCCAATCTCTACGATCTGAAGAAGATACCGAAAGTGCTTATTGTTTAGAATACATAGGGACTGTTTTATTCTACATCAAGATTTTAACTTGACATGAAGATTTTAACTTTTCCTACAATAAAAATATTTTTAACTGCCATTAAAGCTAGAAGCTTTTATTTGATTTGTTAGACTGGCTAAGCTGTTATCACAGTTCATTACAATCACATAGCAGTTACTACATCTTCAGTGTGGATACTTTGTATATCAGACCAAAAAGATTGGATACTTTGAAGCCATCATAAGACTGGATACTTTGGAGCCATCATTTCACTATGGTATAACTGCATTCACAGCGTGAATATCTTGTAAGTGCATTTAATTTAAGTATTGGAAATGTATGCAAGTTTTTTGCTATATATATGTTGCACTTTTAAGTTTTATATCATTTAGCCACACTACCTATTCTCAAAGAGAACTTTACTTCATTGGCCATTGTTGTACAGCGTTTCATTTTGAAAACCAACTTATAAGTAAGGGTTTGGAATCCAGGTCCAAGGAAGTCATAATACTACTCCTCTAATCAGCCCTTATCAGACCCATCATTTGATTACAATGCCCCCTTTGGGATGTACCTAACCAGGCACGTGCAACAGTTAGAATGCCCTCAAAGGTTCCGCACTAGGAAAATCTAGGGTATGAATACCCTGTCCTGCATAGATTGCCTTAAGGCCCAAACTCTGTACTCAGTCTCTTACAGGTAACTGAGAGGCAATCTATGCACGGCATAAAAGGCTTCTTCACATCCAGCTCTGATGGATCTCTTGCACATCCACAAGACAAAGAGTACCAGAAACACCAGATCTAAGGACATATACCTTGCCTGTGACATAAATAGAACATGCTGGAAAGACCAATAAGTGCCTCAAGGTATCCCTGCACTATGGAATAAGCTCCCCATCCATGTCAAGCTGAGTTCATCCCTGACCCTATTCCAACAAAACCTTGATTATTGGATGGGAAATCACAAATTCACCTCTGGAGTATCTCCCATGTCACTGATGGATAAAGACTGACAGCAAGAAAATTAACTAATACCCCCCCCCGACATAACCCTTAGGTACCTCCTTACTAACATATCCCACCATATAGGCATTGAAGGTACTCTGTGACAAAACTCGGTCAGGTTACACAGCTAGGCTTATAAACACCATGCTGGTCATTAGCCTAGTTTAAACCTATGAACCTATAAGAAACATCTGTATGGAATGCAATACTATGTAAAGGTATCCCATGATGGTTATTTGCCTCCTATGCTTGTATGTCTGCAAGTGCTGCAGATTCATTTCTTTCCTTTTTCATGACCTACTCCTCTTTCCTCAGTTTTAATGTCCATGTTTCTCCTCTAAGTTTTTGGCTTCCATACCTGAACTTTGATTGTGTTCCTGTCAGATTTCTGTCAATGTGACAATGTCCAGGTTTTCCTCTTCCATCAGAGTTGCAAATTCCTTACTATACAGATTAAAAACAATGATCTCCTGTTTCTTATGTATTTAACTTTTTGATTGTTTATTCCATCCTGCTCCTCATTGCTGAGATAAGTTATTAAAAATGTTTCTTTTTCTGATTGTTTGACCTCAGTTGTACTATAATATAGTTCTATAACCTCATCTTCTACAAGGGTAAAAAACTGTGTAGTTAGTCTAATAAGAGAGAAATTAAAATAGTGAAGGGTTTGCAAAAGATGTACATCAAAACATGGTGAAAAAGTACATCATGTGTCTGAGGAAAAAGATGGTACTTCAGAAACATTTAGATTATACACAAACAGAAAATACAGAAATAAAATCCTAAGTGAGAAATTTAGGGGAAATGATGTACAACAGAGGGTGCAGCCTAAAGACAGATGCAGGGAGATAAGGAGAGATTTTGGATAAGTTCTTAAAGCTATTAAAAGGTCTAAGTGAGAAATGCGTGAATATAGGCTTCGCAAAATCAAGGGATTTTGACCCCTTTTATCAAGGGATAAAACTACTGAGTTTATGCCATATCACAAAAAAAATGATTCCACTTGTAATTTCAGGCCTCAAAGTTGCTGTAACTATTTTAAAAAAGAACATTTTGCTTTATTTCCCTCCCAGTAGTCTGGCATCAGTTCATAAACATAATCTTATGTCTTATTCTGGATATAACACACAATGTCACAAGCAAGGAGTGACATACCATCTTCAGTATATCAGCTGTAGTAAATAGCTGAAAAACACAGATACAACACATCCGCAAAATGCATTGATAAAATATGCAGAAAACTAATATTGTTTTTATTATCATACATCAATAAGATTAGGATAATATGTCAATCAAATAAAGGTTACAGGGAAAGAAACACAGAAGAAGCTAGGTGAAGCACATCTAGAAAGCAAATTATGTATTCCCTTGAAGAAAATTAATGAGTGGGAGGAAAAAATACTTCAGCAGCTGATGGCCGTCAACAAATACATCTGGCCAGCATCTTTATAAATGTTCTGTGAAAACACCAGAATAAAAACTAATTATCAAGGTTCAATCTAGGGAAACTCTGCAGAAACAGTGAGGTTTCATGAGGTATCCTCTAAGAAGAATTAAAAATAAAACAATGCTTCTGTTTGACCTATAACTAAACAGAGATGTTTGAAAAGCAGCAGCTCATGAATGCACACTCAGAATGTGCTGCCATTTACTACTTTTATTTATATTAATATTAAATATGCAAGATCTGCCTGCCATATTTTACCACAATCTCTTACTTTTTCTTAAGTGCATATAAAAGTTTTACTCTGTGACATCATATCCCCTTTGTTTTATTATGATCTTTATAAAAGGGGCATTATAAGTGCAAGGTATGTGAAAGATTACTGTGGTGAAAAACAGGATAAAAGAAAAGCAATTACATTAAAAAGAATGAATATAGTGTGAGCAAAAATGAGTGAGAAACACAGGTGCTGCAAACAGTGGCAAAGGGGGCATGAAACTCTTTGATTTGTACAATAGCATTTAGTGTTCTTTTAAAGCATGTCAAGAAAGTTACTGTGGGATTTTAATAAGTACTACGTTCTCCCGATGCCTTATTTCTCTTTTCATGTGTGCTTCAAAAGTATATACTTCAAAGCAATTGCTGCTACTGATTAAAAGTGTCTGATTCCAATAAAAGAAAGAGACATTTAGTGACACCTGATTGCAGATTTTGCCATGGCATAACTGGAATTTCAAGTCTGAATCAGAGTACAGTTACTATGCGTTTTACTTCTGCTCTTCAGGCTTATAATGTCAGTAACATTCACCAGCCTTGCATTTCAAGGTAACATTTAAACAGTGCTGCACACCCAGACAGGATATGAAAAGTTCACTGACCCTGGCGCCTAAGGCAGGGAGAACTCTCGTTTTTGAAAACTGATCATGTTCTCTTCCTCGCATTTCTTTTCAGTGCAGTAGAAGTGCCAAGTTTCAGAACAGTCAACAGCAGTTTGGTATCATTAGATGCTATGTATATTTAGAGTTAGATATCTTAAAACGGTTTCAGTGACTACTGTTTGTAAGTTGAATGCCAGCTAAACAATCTTAAGCAAATGTAAAACATAAATGCACTAAATCACATAACTATTTAAATAAATTATTCACAGAATTTGTGTAAAATTTAGACCTAGAACTTTTGGTTATAAAAATTTTAATGTGATAATTCACATACTAACCCTTAAAGGTCCCTGACAGCTACAGTTGATGTCTGTCAGAGGGAAATATGAGACTGAATGAGGGAAACTGAGTGTGTGCAGTAGGCAAGCATTTATATGTTCAAAAAATTCTATTCGTGCATACATGCTGAGGAATTCCAAAACCAATGGTCAGTTTGCTGGGCTTTATTCTTTTTATTTCTTTAAAATGTGCCAGGAGACATACAGTGACTATAGGCCATAGATGAAACCTTATTACATATTTGAACATGAACAGTACAGGAGAGATTGCTAACCCAGGTAACACCTGTGACACTAATAGATTGAATATATCCAGGTAATCACCATCTGCTGAATCAGAAACTGTGTTCATAACAATGGATTACAATTAAAGCCATCGCTTTGTTTGAACTGGAGTTTAATTTAATTGAGCATTGCTTGTGTTGATTGGAAGAATCCTAGATTTGAAGAAAAGTTAGCCAAAGATCTAGAACTATTTTCTTGCATCTTGTGTTTGAGATACATTTGACAATATCATTACTCCTGTCATAATGTTATATTAAATTTTAAATCAGAACACAAAAACAAGCAAGAATAGCATTTTTTACTGACCTACTATCAAGGAGCTTCTCTGATGTGCATCTTTTATTCTTATACTTATCACATGCACATATTTTTTAATCCTAAAACTGCCTCAATTTGTGAGTTAAAGCACAACTCCTTTGTTCATGGAAGAAGAATTTCATACAAATAATTGTAAAATGTTTTTGTTGAAAAATGTAATTCAGTTTCAGTTGAAAAATGTAATTCAGTTTCAGTGACACTGCAGTTAATCTTATTTATTTACTGCTTGAGGTAATATGTACAGAAGTAAATTTCATGGTGTCTTTGTGGTGTGATTTTGTAATCCATATTTGTAGCAATAGTCTGGGAAAGAGTATAAATTAAACTGGTGCTTGTCCTCTGCCAGTGCTTCTGTGATGGCAGAGTTAGCATAGTTATATAAATGGGACGTGTGCAGTAGATAGGGCTTCCTATGCATGCAAAAATCAATTGTTTTCTGTATTTTTTTTCAATGAAACTGCAAACTGCATGTCTCGACTGCACAATGTGATTTATGCAGTTTCAGTGGTGGAACAGGAAGTAGGAAGACAAAAAAGGCAAGGTTTTTTCCCACTCCAGGTGCAATATAGCTGTGGGGGTGCTGCACTCCAAAGTGTGTCATCCTTCAGATGAGATATTAAACTGAAGTCTGTCCTGCTTCAGATGGTCGCAGTTCAGGTGGATGCAAAAGATACTACTGTAGCTATCAAAGCGATTATGGGAACTTCCCTGATGCCCTGGCCAAATTTTCCCTAGCAATACAAATACCACCTCTGATCTCCCCTGAAAAGACACCACTAGCCTAGTGGAACTAACCTGATCAACAAAGAATAATTTAAAAAAGTGGTCATTTTATTTCATTCTTGATACGTTCACTAATGTGGGATTCTAAGCTGTGAATGAAACCTGCTGAGCAAAATTTGAGAAATGAAGAGTAGCATCAGCTTGTTCCTGTGCTGTGAGACTCTGGCAACATTTCCAGGAGTATCAGTAATTCAAGGTGGGAATAGTTTTTGAAAAGAAAAGTAGAATCAAGGGGTCTTCTTTCAACTACTGAGGAATAGCAGCCATTGAGCTTAAATTGCAAAACAAGGTAGTAGTATTTTAGAGCATTGTGCAGCATAGTGGTGAAATGCTGCAGACAACACTTTGAGTTTATCTGAGTGTTAGGAAATTCATTTCTGCCGTCAACTGCTGAGGCTTTGGAACTGCTCTTGTCTGGGTCACGTACAGACAGCTATTTGGTTTTATTCCTAAGATTCAGATAGCAGTTTTTGTTGTTCTAGTCTGAATGCTACTTCAAGCATGACTCATCCTTAGGGAATGAATTCCTGTTATAGCAGAGTTAATTTCTGTTATAATACAATACAACCCATTTCCAATGTTAAGAAGTGCAAACAGTGTGGTAATTAATAACTTGTTTTCTTTGTAAGTATAATTCCAGGTGTGATGTTAATGTTTTTTGAATAAGCTGTTATCATAATGGGTGTCCCCCATTCTTAATGGAAATGAGACAGGTGTTCATTTAACCCATTAGCTCATTGAGTGAAAGACAATAATAAGGGTTTACATAGGTAACATTACAGGACATGTACGCCTTGGATTTTGCAAGCCTGTCTGTGCTGTGATCACCCCGTTTAGAAAGGCCTGATTAAACAATGTAGTTTTGTGGCTAGTATAGTACTTAATTGTATCAGACTGTAAAATCTTAGTGAGATATCTAGTTATCCTAGTAAGAATACCAATGGTCTTCATATATGGATATTAAAATCTCCCAGTAATCAGATGAGTATTTAGGATGTACTGGAAAAAGTAGATACAATACCACAGTGCAAAGTTATATTTGTTTGTATTTGTAAACTGGGCAGAGCTTGGATCCACAAGGCCCTTTCACAGTCTCAACTCAGAGGAATGTCTCTAAATGTTTTACTCACAGTCACACAGAAGGCAAATGGAAGCTGATATTTCAATAACAGAACTGAATGATCTAGCATATAGACTAGTAATGGTGCTTTTATAGTGTTTTCAACCTGAAGCCTTGTCTGCTTTATCTTAGGGATGGGCTTCCAGTAAATGAAGAGATATCAGGGTATCTGTCTTCCCACAGGTTTAACTAGAAATATGTACACCTAGATTATTTGAAGCTATCTAAGCTTGTATGCCGAATGTTTATTGAAGATGCTAGCAGCATTAATTAAGGCCTATTAGAAGTACATAAGAAGAACTCTAGTGCCAGTGTTTGATATCACTGGAATGGAGGTTGCCTCAAGTGTTGAATTAAATTCTATGTAGTTTGTCAGCAGAAGGAGGCCCCCCCCCCCCCATTTTAGGCAGCTATGATGAGGAAGGATATCAGAGGGGAAATCATCATGTGACTCTTCAGATATGACAATACTGAAGTAGTAACAGTATTCATGGTACCAAGATTTTTGACTATAGTTTCAGAATATTCATTCTGTGCCCAGATATCTAGTATGTCCTCCTACCACGCTGATGAGTTTATTTCCTTTTAACAGCTAGATACAGAGATTGTTAATAAAGGTAATAACTAAATGGTGCAGGAAAATTATCCCGATAGCTACACTTTCCTTTTATATGTATACACATACACACCAACCATCATTTGCGAGCCAGCAGAACTTTTTTTTCTTTTGTTAAAAACAGAACTGCCAGTGTAACAACACAAGTATTCAAAAGTTAGAATCTTCCTGCAGTTAATGGTGGGATTTTTAGTTTCCATTATGAGCAAGGCTGAGAAGAAAGTGAAAAAAATGTACTGGCATTTTCTGCTGAGAGAAATTGTTTTATTTTTGTCCTAGTAGTTTAACAGGGGAATTTGCTGTCTTTGAATAGTGTTGAAAGCAAATTCACCAACATGATTCTGGCTTGTAAACCTTGGTACCCTGCAAAGCTGAAGAGTGATCTACCAGCTAAAACCAACCACAGGCCCTCCCAGCTGACCAATGGCATGTCTACTAACTAATGTATGCACTATATTTCATTAATGTAAAGTAAATAGCTGTTCTGTTACTGTGTGTCATTATAAATGGTGTTCTAACACTCTTGGATTGGTTTCAGACCCCACCCTGCTACCTGTACACATTATTCTAATTCCTCTTTTTCCATAAGTTGCTATTATATGCACCCAGACTTGTGTGAAACAGACAGGACTTACCCACATTTATTAGCCTTTAGCCCTCACTATCAGACATTTGATATATTTATTAGTCCTTATCACCAAAATCCGAGCCAATTCAGTGCAGTTTATGGTGATTGATAAGACAAAACCTGACCTGAGGATTTTTCCAGATTGTCTATTTTTTGGTATTACTGATACTCTGCTTCATCGGCTCATCCTGTTCCGTTCAGCCTCGCTTTGCTTGGGCTCACTCCGCTCCCTACTCTGCCCCCATTCCCACTCACCCCCCTTTCCTCAAGTTTGTAGTTTATAGACCACTCCCCTTTCTTGACTCCATCCAAACTTATTACACTACACCCATCCCAACCATTCACCAATCATCACAACACACTATAATTACATCAATTACCACACCTACCTAATTACTATAGCTATCACCTCATCCCTCTTTCCACCTACACTGATACCACCATAACTTGTAGCATTTCTGCCATATTACTTTTACTAACAAATTCTTAACCTAATCCAGATCTATTTAGGTACTTTTGGAGTGCTTATCTACTATACCCATCTCCCTTCTTAATATGCCCTGCCTATGTATGCATACGCAGCCAATACTACTAACACTCATCTTATTATTTTTTTGCACATACTACCTCCTATCACAGCATTCTACTCCACACATTACCTCACCATGTTACTTCTACAACTTACTCCACACTATCTACACCTTTCTCCCCCACCATTACTACAACTAACCTACATACACAAATCTTTCTCCACACCCTCAAACCAACCCTTCCCTCCCATCATACCAATAAAATATCCACCAAATATGACAGGTACATAAAAAACCTAATCAGAACTAAAACAAGTATCACAGCTAAACGATCACTCAGTGGAGACATTCACCCAAGCCCAAATGATAACTCCCACATGTGTAACATAAATCTCTCTCCCACCATACTCAATACACCTAGATAGGCTAATGACCTAGTAATACTTAATATGAACGTTTGAAGCATCACCAAAAATGTCCATGATCTACATGCTACTCTATCCCTATACTCCCCTTATCTCTTATTACTGACTGAAACCTGGCTTAAACCTGAAATCTCCAACAATGAAATACTTGCCCAGGCTATAATATCCTACATAATGGATTCACAAATAAAAAGGGAGGTGGTGTAGCTTTGATGTTTAAAAAACAATTAAATGTGGATAACCTGGATATAAGTACACCACACTTAGCCAATATGGAAATTCTGCTTGCAAAACTAAAAACCAACTCTAAAATAAAAAGTATAGATATAATTTGTTGGTACATAACACCCGGCAACAACATAACAATTCTGGAGACCCTACTCGAATGGGTCTCTGATGTCCTCCAACATGAAACCATCATCTTAGTGGACTTTGACACTGATTGGTTAACCTGTAACTCCAGTTCTCCAACCAACTTCACCAACCTCCATGGATTTTCCCGATGCATCAGTCTCCTACCTGAATTGACAAATCAACAAACAGACAGTACTTGGCTGGATTCTTACAAACAGACCAACCTTTATATGCCAATCAGACTGTCTCCCTGACAGTCTGAGTGACCACCTACTCACATTTGTAATTAGACATCATCCATTTCAGGTAAAGCCCACTAATTACCAAACAATCAGAAACATAAAAAACTTCAATACAACAACCTTTATTAATATGCTCAAAGACTGTAACGGGTCTCCTCCCAAATACCTAAAACTAGATGAAGCAGTACAAAACTCTACCTTCCTACACATCCTTGATTCCCTGACCCCGCCCCTCGAACCATCAGAGTTAAATCTAATTTTGCCCCTTGGATGACCAAAGATACTAGATCTTTACTAAAATCTAGAGATAAAGCTGGGCTCTTTGGCATAAAACAGGAGCACCTATAGACAAGCAGGTTTTCCTTGAATTATGTAACAAAGCAAAGAAATGTGTCAAAACAGACAAAACTAGTTACTTCACCAATATCCAATCTAGATATCATCACAATCCCAAAAAATTTTGGTCAGCAATTAACAATATTATCCACCCTGGAAAATCAGGTACTCTCCCTCCAACCTTAACAGATACCTCAAATAATATTTCCTCCCTATTTAACAAATTCTTCACTGAATCAGTCATCACACTTGCTAACTCTCAGAGCTGTCCAACCTCAAACTTACCATCTGATCTTCATACTAATAATAATGGCTTTCGCTTCTACCCCATTCCTACTGACATAATCAGAAACCGCCTTAGGAAATTAAAACCTACCACTTTAGCTTCTGACAAACTCCTTGCTGAATTCCTAAAAAATAGCTGCCGATGTCATAGCATACCAGTATCCATTCTCATCAACTATTCCATATCTGAAAACCTAGTCCCAGAGATATGGAAAGTGTCTCATGTCATTTCATTACATAAAGGTGGTAATTTTAAAGAGCTAGCAAACTATTGCCCTATAGCCATACTCTCACTTCTATCCAAAATACTGGAGAGTTGTGTACACAAAGAAATTATGAAATACCTTAACACGAACAACCTTCTCACTAATACTCAACATGGTTTCCAACCATAAAACAGCACCATAACAGCCCTTGTGTCTTTCTCTCATACAATTAACACCAACAGAAATAATGGCAATTATGTCTCTGCTGTGTTTCTTGATCTCTCCAAGGCATTTCATATGGTTAACCATAATAAACTTATTATCTCCTTCTCCAAACTAAATCTTAGCAAACCTACCCTCCTCACCTGGTTTCAGAGTTACTTAACAAATAGACAGGAAGCAGTAAATTGGAGGCAAGAACTCTCTCCTCTTTTACCAGTTACAACAGGCATTCCCAAGGTTTCATATGGTCCCTTATTTTCTCTATCTTTACTAACAACCTCCACACTTCTCTTCATGCTTCAGTCATCCAATAAGCTGGTGACTCTACAGTAATCTGTTCCTCACCTTCTGTCCAAGAACTACAAGTGAAACCTCAGGCCTCCTTCCTCTATGTGGAAGAATGGCTCAATAACTCTCAACTAATACTAAACCCTAAGAAGACAAAACCTCTCATCTTCCTTCCAATCAACCACACCACTCATGCACCCACATTTACTATCACATCTAACAATAACACTACTATCCTTCCTGTCACTCACACCAAACTTCTTGGAGTTGAGATAGACCACATCACGAGGTGTGACACTCACAATTCACTCACTGTTAAGAAAGTTCACAAAAAATTAGAGGAACTATACAGAAACAAACAATTCCTTACAAACAGCACTAAAGCCAAAATAGCACAAACATACCTCCTGCCCACACTCCTATATGCCTCCCCTGTCCTCACCAACCTCAAAAAATCAGACATATCTAAGCTTGAAGTTTACTATAACAAAATAGCAAAGTTTGCCTCTAATAGCTTACATCTCAATCACCACTGCTCAGCCCTAAAAAACTCAACTGCCTAGAACTTCCTCAACTTCTACTTTATAACCAACTTATACTAACCCAAAAATACTTTATTAACCCAAGAAAACCCCATCATTACAAAACCTAATACAACCTTACTCCATTACTAGGGTCCTACATTCCAATAATAAACATCTTCTAAAAGTGAGTATAGCCAACAACTCTGCAGGAGCTTCACTCTAGTCAAACTATATAGCCAAAAAAATGGAACACTCTGCCCACAAATATAATAGTCATCGCTACCATGACCCAGTTCAAAAAAATGCCTAAAAACACACTTCCAATTAAATTGGACCTGCAATTGTAACTCACCCGGATAGATTACCTCCATCTTACGTCTGCTCACTCATAATAACCTTCCCTCCAATACTGTCAGGTAGTTAACCTGATTTTTTCAGCTTTAATAGCCTCTTTCATCTTACTTCATATCCTAATCTTCCTTCCACACTTAATCCTGTGATATCTCTGAATAGATATTCTATAACCGGACTGCTTAATGGCGTGTTCCTATAACCAGTGGAAACTTATCTATTTTTCTTTATCTTGTGTTATCACTTAATTTGTGGCAGAAAAAAGACAGAGAATCCACCCAAGGATGGCCAATCAATGAAATCCACAAGTATTCCAATTAAAATGTAGTCCCTTAATACGAATAAAACTTCGACTTGAAAATAAAATGATAAATAAAAAAGCTCAAAACTGTCCCTTGAAGATATCCGATAAGCGCTTTCGACTGTTGTCTTCCTCAGATCGTATAAGACACTAGGGACTTCCATTTCCTTTTATATATGAAATTCTATACTGTTTGACCAATTACCATTGATGAATACTTGACAACATCCAATCCTATCTTGTTATCTTAAGATTAATTTGCATGTAATCAACTCTATGCTTCTGTTCCCTGCCTTTATTGAGTATGTAAATTAGATGTTCCAGTCCTTCATTTTTATTGGATGTATATTGTGTTATTGATGATAATGTGAACAAAGTGAGTATTACTCTTACATTTTCCTTTAATTCTCAAGACCAATAACAGGTGGCGCTGTTCTAAATGATGTAGTATCCAAAGTAAATAGAAGCATTCATAAACACTCCAAATATTAAATCTTCAAAGAAGTTTGTGAATATAACTTTCTATTCATTACAATGCTATGCAGGTATGATGGATCTTTATCTGCATAATCAAAATAATGCCACTTAAAATTATGGAATTACAATAAGTATCCTTCAACTAAATTATTACATTTCGAAAAATACAACCAATGCCTGCTTCAGATGTTATCTCTAAAATACCAAAGTCTTGCGAAGAACAGGAAAGCGTATGGATAGAACAGCAACACTAACTGTTCACTTTCCAATCTCTTTCAAGTAAAGGCAACATCCAATCCTATCTTGTTATCTCAAGATTAATTTGCATGTAATCAGCTCTATGCTTCTGTTTCCCGCCTTTATTGAGTATGTAAATTAGATGTTCCAGTCCTTCATTCTGATTGGATGTATATTGTGTTATTGATAATAATGTGAGCAAAGTGAGTATTACTCTTCCATTTTCCTTTAATTCTCAAGACCAATAACAGGTGTCACTGTTCTAAATGATGTAGTATCCATAAGTAAATAAAAGCATTCATAAACACTCTAAATATTAAATCTTCGAAAAAATTTGTGAATATAACTTTCAATTCATTACAATGCTATGCAGGTATGATGGATCTTTACCTGCATAATCAAAATAATGCCACTTAAAATTATGGAATTACAATAAGTATCCTTCAACTAAATTATATCACATTTCGAAAAATACAACCAATGCCTGCTTCAGATGTTATCTCTAAAATACCAAAGTCTTGCCAAAAACAGGAAAGCGTGTGAATAGAACAGCAATGCTAACTGTTCACTTTCCAATCTCTTTCAAGCAAATAAGGGAAATTACTTCCCTTTTTTCATAAATATTTTAGTTCTTTCAACTAACAGCAAAGGCTTTGATTTTGTCACTGAAAGTGACTTCAGCATCTATTAAACCATTGGTAGCATGATCTTGTTTTTTATTTAATCATTAATGTAAGAGTTCATTCCTTTTACCAATAAAAAATATATAAAATATGAGGAAAATGATGTTGTTCGATAAGCAAACAGTATAATATCCTTTAACAATGGCCAGAATAAATTTGGCCTTAATCAGGTAAAATTCACTTGTTGTTACTATCATCAGACAAAATTCAAATTACAGGTTTGTCATATAGATGGCGCAATAATTTTGTTATTATATACTTCTGTTCTTAAATATGAAAGTAACTTTCATCATTATATTCTCTTCATTTCTTAATATAAGGATGTATTCCTTTTATTAATAAAGATATGAAGAAGATGGTGTTGGTCAATAAGCGGGCAATGAAATGTCCTTTGACAAAAGCTGAAAAATGACTTTGGTCTCAGTCAGATAATGTTCACATAGTATTGTCTTTGTCAATTGACTTTAAAGTTGTAAATTTATAGATGGCACAGTGGATTAACTACACTTTACATCTTCTGTTCTTTAAAACAGGTTTAAGTGGGACTATGCTATTTAAACCAGGGGGTTGATCTGCCCTCAGGTTAATAATCCATTTTGTTTCTTTCAGCTCTGTCAAAGTCTCAATGTCCCCTTTGCGTGGACCAGAGAAAGCTCTATCAATGACTTTAAGTAGAAACTTGTGATTTTTATTCATAACAATATGTTGTGCCAACGCATTATGTATTTCCTTGTTCTTAATATCCAGTTGATGTCTCTGTACCCTTCTTTTGAGGCATTGGTTAGTTTTTCCTATATAGAATGATGTACAAACCTCACAGGTAGCTAAATATACAACATCCAAGGTTTTACATGTTGCTTTGATGTTAAAAATATAGTCTTTCCCTGTAACCGGATGTGTAAAGTGGTTGCTGTCATCTATCACACAACAGATATTACAATTCCCACATTTTATTGTTCCTTTCCATCCTATTATTGTATTTGGTGTCTGGATGTTAGTACATAATAATCTTTTCATATTTTTTCTTGTTTTTGAAACAGAATCTAGGTCTCTCTCCAACTATAGCTTTTAGATGTAGATCTTGTGTAAGCACTGGCCAAAATTGATTAATTATCTTAGTGATCTGAGCATTATCTGAACTATATGAGATAGTCTCACAAAAGTATCACTTAATTTTTGTATCATAAATGACTTCTTGTATATGAAAATGTAAATGTCACTCTTCTGTAACTACAGAGTTGCACTATGTCAAATCTTCAAAACCACCAAACAGAAACCACTGTATAGGCAGAATGAGTATCACCAATAACAAAAACCACCTTCTTTAGCAAAAAACTGCTTTATTGTAATTTTCGTTTCAAAGAGACTTCATCAGAATAAAATTCAACACATAAAATCCACATTATATACCTTTAGAATTAAAACAATTAACACTTCATAATACCTTAATTGAAACATTTCATCTAAAGAGCCATGGTTACTATACATGTATTAAACAAAAATCTAGAACCACAAATACAATAAAGGAAAAGACTTACCCCCAGATTCATGAAGCTCGGCGCAAGGCCGGTGTAAGGCTTGCACCGGCCGTGCAGCGTATAAATGGCGTAGCAGCGCCACATGCATAGTAATGAGTGTGCGCTGCAACCACAACCACGTGCATAGGGCATGTGCTTGAGTCCAGGGAGCCTAATGAGGTTGCGCTCGGAGGCGTGGCCAAGTCAGCTGTCGATGAGCAACCTAAAGTGCTGAATCTTACAGCCCGCCTGCAATAGTAACCACACCTATCAGTGTCCGTGGATAATGAAACGTATGCAAAGTATGCTACATATTACCCGTCCACACAAAATGGAAAACCAAACATTAATGCACGAAATACAAAATGTTCCCGTTCATGGAACAAATGATACTTAGAATACTGTGTCCATTACGTAGTGCACTGTCAGCAGTCATACCCAGTGGAGGTGTACTGCATCATGTCAGCGCGCCGCAAATACACACGACTAGCCTCATGGGCATGGTCACCAGCAGTCCCACAGTGGTAGTGATAGTACACAGCTGGGCAGTCGTGGCCATATAACAACCATAAAGAAACTAGACATCCCAAACACACACAAACATATGTATATTAAAATGTGCTACACACAGCAACGTAACCGTCACATACACATAGGATGGCATATGCCGAATCGGAATATCCAGAAGCAGAACCCATGCATGCAAATGTAATACACAACAACCCCTGTATAGCACGTAACCCGCACCCATGTCTGAATGTCCACCTAATCCAGCTAGCAGCCTTGCGCAGCTGTATACCTACACAGAGCGGGTATACCCCATATGTAGTAGGAAGTATTGTCCTAGGCAGTGACAGGTTTGCAAATATGTACCCCACATATGTCAACATCCCATCCCAGGTACTGAAATCCAAATGGCTGCATGTGAATGTGTCGGCAGAATGTGTACATCCCGCGTGTGGTCACTGACCTGTCAAACCCCATAGGTGTTCACACACCACGGTGTCCATAACTGTACACATCTGGACAAAGCAGTATGTGTAGCCACGGTACTGATGAGTAGCTATGCAGACATGCAAAACATAATACACAGGGTGGAACAGCTGTCCACCATGCAGGTCACCCCAGCAGGGTTGCCACATGTCAAGGTGGGACATCACTTGTGGATGTGTGGATTTGCATGGTAAAACACTCACGGCCAATGCAAAGGATAGAATAACACGTATATGCCAGAATGAAAGGTTATTGCATAGCATGGGAATAGCTTAAGCTATCCAATATAATGGTCATGTGTACCAGATACAAAATGCCTGTAACATGCAAGTAGTAATGAAGGTAAGAAATATACTACTGTGTTAATATCACAGGACATATGGCACGTGTCAAATGTTGACGCAGGACACAAACGTCCAAAATGTGGCCTCCCCCGCAAAGAGGAACAAGTGCTAACCCTACCCCCCACAGAAGTACCGTCAGTATAAATACAACCCAATCACACACCAACACCACCGTCCAACCTATGACAGCAACAATAGCTGGACAAAGACTAACACGATGCGTGCACAAATAGGGACACATGTAAGCAGTGCTCTCACATCCTTCTACAGGTCACTGAATAATAGTATGTACATGCGCATGAAATGCTGTGAAGGATGTGTGGTAGTCCCCAGTATTACAGAGGTACGTACACATATATACTGTAACCAACCATCACATATGTTCACTGTAACACAGCATACCTGCAGGTAATACATAGTTCAGTCATGTGCTACATAAATATCCACATATGAATGACTACAGGGAATAGTCAAATGTGAATGGGAACAACGAACAACATGGAATAGGTATGATAACCAGCACCACCCACATCATTGTATGCCAACAGCATAACCTATTGTCAGTTGTCCAAACACCTGTGTCTGTAAACACAGATTGAATATTATAGCAATAATGCACGCTTGGGTGTGGGTAATGCTGGATCTACCCACGGTTGGCGTGGTCTGGTCCCGAGGTTGAAGCCCGAGGAACCAAACAAAGCCAACCGGGGGTAAATACAGCATTACCCACACCTAGGCGTGGGTTATTGCTATCATAACATGACATTATCTAAGAAAATAAACTATTAATTCTCCTAAATAATGGCATAGTATAATGCCTGTGTGCTGCCCTTCCGCAGATGTCTGGCATCCGCTGCAGTGCTGATGTACTGCCTGCGCAGTACATCAGAGCTGTGGGCAAAAGCAACAGAGAAAGCAAGATCTCCATTGCTTGCCTTTAGTGTTTCGCTATGTTAAATGGGTTTAGAATAGCGAGACAGCTTTAAATTAAGCAACGGAGATGTCCATTGCTTATTTTAAAACTGTCTCTCTATGTTAAACCCATTTAACATAGCGAAACACTAAAAAAAGCAACGGAGATCTTGCATTCTCCATTGCTTTCTTTTAAAACCTGTCTCGCTATGTTAAATGTGGTTAGCATAGCGAGACAGCTTTAAAATAAGCAACGGAGATCTCCGTTGCTTATATTAAAGCTGTCTCGCTATGTTAAACCCATCTAACATAGTGAGACAGGTTTTACAAACTGAGTTATACTAATGGAAAGAAGTCCGGGCGACCGGACCATTTTCCAGTAGTATAACACGATTTACAACGGGCACGCTGGCCAATCAGCGTGCACGGTTTGGAATAATAATGGGGGGTCATGGTATAATAAACATGGACAAACCGTGCCCATGTGCCTCGTCTGACATTCGTACATGGTCAGGGCAGTTCTGTACACTAGGCGGACAAGACCAAACCCAGAGCACCACAGAAACACCCTGACAATTAAGGACCTGTATGTGTCGGGACTATAAGCCGTCATGTTCTGAATATCCCTACGGTTATGCCATATACAGCCTGGGTCCAGAGCATTAGGGAATAGGGAATGTATAACATGTAGTACCACACTTTTCCCAGCAGGAGAATGGATGCCTGTGACGTAAGTGAGTGCGAGGGGGGGGGATATGTTAATGTAGCTATGTACCATGGGTATGCATATAAATGAGACAGAACACCAAACGTGTAGTGGTCACAGCAACCGGCCAACGTGAATGCAGTCCCATTTGAATTATGAGTATAGAACATATAAATGTGAACATGTAATTAATGCGTCTGTGCCGTAAAGACAGTTAGATATGTAAAGGTGAAAGTGTGTTTCGCATATGTCCGTTAACCGGATCAGAGATATGTTACTGGTACTGTCACAACTAATACAGGCCACGTAAGCACAAAGACTCAGTAAACATATGTAACCCAGAATACGGATATGCATGTGCGCCTGTGCGTAACCCACAATAAGGCAATGCAACTGCGCCTGTGCATGTGTGATCCTCTCACAGCAGAGTAAATTAATGCTGTTTCCCCCACATTAGTTATACATGTCTCAAAACTGTCAGCCTCTGAAAGTATGGAACCGGACAATGCCATGCAAAGTACTGGTACAAATAGTGAGAAACACAAGATATGTGCTAAAACAAACATAGAAAGTGGATAGAATAACGGGTGTGTTAGTAGCAGGGATTGACGAAGGGTATGCATTCCTAACCTGAACTACTTGTAAGAAGGTGCCACCGTAAGTCTCAAATGAAATGCCATCAAATTGCCAGATAGACACAGGTTAATGTAAAACACACCTAAGATAAAGGGTCAACCATCCGTACACTCTGCCAGCATCTGTACAGTGGAAAGGTATGGTATGGTCATAGATGTGTGTACACAGGTAATCCACAGACATTAACAAAGCAAGGTATGAAACGAGGAGTTCACATGTATATATGTACACACAACAGACCTATGTCCCGTATATATGACACATGGATATAAATATGTCAAGTAATAGCTAATATGGGTAGACAAACAGACATCCATGAATGGGTAATATACAGCAGCAGTCAAACTCATTGGCCAGAAAGTGACAGTCCAGCAAGTTCTACACTTTAAACATGCATATTGGTGTCCATTGTAGGACTCCAAACATTTATCCATTCGCAGTACCTGCTGCGATTGACGCAAAGGACGTGACAGCCGCAAATATGAATCAGCTGTATATGCACTAGAATCAGGTGCAAGGGTGATGACACATGTCTCCATGAAATGCATGACGTATGAACTGATATCCCTAGAGTGGGGAGTGCATATAAGTGCATCCACATCTCAGTACTGTACACATTAACCATGTGTAATGTGTACCGTAGAGGGTTGTCAGGCATGGGAACCTGGGTATGCAGAAATGGGCCTAGGTGTTTATTGGCTGAGAATTCGTAGGCCCGCCCCGTGGGAGGGATGTGGGTATAGCACATGCCTTTATCCCCAATAATGGTGCAAAGTATCCACTGGATAATGCAGAAAGCAATTTGGAAATATGTACAGCCCTATGTCAGTGTCCTGTAGGCGATTCCCATGGATGGACATGCATACGACCAAGATGGTACCCATAACTGGAAAACTGTCAGAATAACACAGCTGCAGTAAGGCATAGTACAGGAAATACAGATAGGGACTATATTATAAATACCCCATACAAAGTCAGACCGTTGTGCGAATACTGGCGTAGCCATGAATACGGATGTTATGAGTGTTACTAATCATGCAATGGAAATATCAGTCACTATCACCTACCGCACAGTCCATAATGCCTAAACAGCAATCAGCTAGAAAGGCACATCACTATGTGAAATGTAACAAGGGCAAAGGCCAAACGTCAGGGTGTGTACACATAATAGGTTCATAGGTTAGTACTAAGCTAACTGCCCTTGCGAGCCATTTTAAGCTTAGCCAATTATCCCTTGTGAGACTCAAACCCTGCACCTTGTGTTTGTAAGGCAAACACCTTAACCATTAGGCCACCCTCCCAACCCCTGACGACAGGTCAAGGGTATGAAGGAGCTAACCCGTCCAAAATACATGTACTGGACTGGTGATACTAGGCGGACAGGTGAGAAGAAAGACAGCAGGACAAATGGGCAAACATGTATAAGTCATACCCCGGAAAATGTGAATGACAATGTATGCCCTGTGAAGGTCAATGTGGAAGGTAATTAGACACAAAGGTAATGTGTCCCCCAGGGTGTCATGAAGTGTCAACATAACAATTTCCAGACCCCCATAGTCGTACGTGAGCCCTGCCACTGACGGAAATTGCAAATATGACGCACACATATGGTACATGAAAGAACAATTAGTGTGGATAAGCAGATGTAGACCTGTGTGAGGAATACAACTGTCTGTGTGGGTGTGTCCTGCAAATACAAAGTAATGGCATGTGGGCTGTCCTGAAACCATACACTGTGTGTATTGTAGTCAGAAAGTTGGTATGTTGTATCAGACACATACTCTGCAACTGTACAGATGTACGCAGACTGTGTAGAGTTATGCCTCATATGTTTGCTGTGTTCCACGTAACAGTAACAGTCCGGCACTCTCATGATAACTAACGACAGGAAACAATGACAAACATGTGATGAAGACACCAAATCAGACAGAAATGCCATACTCATGCATAACATATCACTGTGCTCACTATCAATGTTTGTAAGAGCAACATGTCATTACTGGCCCTGAGTGTCCCACTATCACATAAGGCCTTGTCCAGATATATGCTCCATGAGGTGGAGTGTTATGAACAGAAACAGATACATGTGTGCGGAAACATTATTATCCACTGCAAGATGATGAAATGTGCTGCAGTAGGAAGTGCAGTACTGTCCGTAGGTATGTGCTGATATGTCAAATTAAACAGCAGTCTACATGAATTACCTATATTGGCGACACCTGTACAGATGATTATAGTGGGACATACACACGACCATGCACACAGCTCAGATAGACATACACACAACATAAACAGGCAATGATACACAAAGTCTATGGCGTGTATGAGTACAGTGACAGTACAGCAAGGATAGCTGTCTGCCAAGATATACAGCAGATGTCTGTAAGGGCGTGTAACACCTCCCGGAACACGGACATTGCATGGACAATGTTTGGATTTGCATCGTACCACATTGCTATGTGTAAGCTGTGCAAATATGCGATACATGGGACAGACAGCTGTCCATGCAAGAGCAGCGCTATGGGCATAAAATATGTATATATAAATACATCGAGAGAGATACAGACAGACACATGTGGCAAGGCCGGTAGTGGAACCTACACATCACTACCCTATCACACCACAGCATGACGCAAGTAGAGAACACGCTACGGAGGTTGCTAACCACAGCAGACATACAGGCATTCCACTAGGTGCGTCTCAACATCCGCAAACACAGAGATGTCAGCAGGATATATGTGTGTTGCGAAGCGTCTAAAACCATAACCTACGAACCCATGTGGCCGGGAGCACAGACACACACACACATCTGGCAGGCATGGGAATTGACCTTACACCTACCTACCCTATCGCACTACAGTATGACTCAATTACAGAATGCGCTACTCAGATTACTGAACACAGCACTGTCAGAGGCATACTTCTAGGTGGGTGACATCATCCACAAAGGAATAGACGCCGATAGCAAATGTATGTGTTGTGAGGCGTCTAAAAGCATTACTGTTGCCAGAGGCAGCTGGAAACACACACACGCACTGTACACAGTTGGAAGGGCTGGGAGTTGAAACTACACCTACCTACATGAACACACTACAGCATGATGCACTTACAGAACGCGCTACCGAGATTACTGAGCATAGCACTGTCAGAGGCATACTTCTAGGTGGGTGACATCATCCGCAAAGGAATAGACACTGATAGCAAATGTATGTGTTGTGAGGCGTCTAAAAGCATTACTGTCTCCAGCGGCAGTTGGAAACACACCTACCTACATGAACACACTACAGCATGATGCACTTACAGAATGCGCTACCGAGATTACTGAGCACAGCACTGTCAGAGGCATACTTCTAGGTGGGTAACATCATCCGCAAAGGAATAGACACTGATAACAAATGTATGTGTTGTGAGGCATCTAAAAGCATTACTGTCTCCAGCAGCAGTTGAAAATACACACACACTTGGAAGGGCCTGGAGTTGAATCTACACCTATCTACATGAGCACACCACAGCATGATGCATTTACAGAACACGCTACCGAGATTACTGAGCACAGCACTGTCAGAGGCATACTTCTAGGTGGGTGACATCATCCGCAAAGGAATAGACGCCGATAACAAATGTATGTGTTGCGAGGCGTCTAAAAGCATAACTGTCTCCAGAGGCAGCAGGAAACACGCACACACTTGGAAGGGCCGGGAGTTGAACCTACACCTACCTACATGAACACACTACAGCATGATGCATTTACAGAATGCGCTACCAAGATTACTGAGCACAGCACTGTCAGAGGCATACTTCTAGGTGGGTGACACCATCCGCAAAGGAATAGACGCTGATAGCAACTGTATGTGTTGTGAGGCGTCTAAAAGCATTACTGTCACCCAAGGCAGCTGGAAACACACACATACACACATATACACACATGGAAAGGCAAGGAGTTGAACCTACACTTACCTACATGAACACACTACAGCATGATGCATTTACAAAACGCGCTATCGAGATTACTGAGCACAGCACTGTCAGAGGCATACTTCTAGGTGGGTGTCATCATCCGCAATGGAATAGACGCTGATAGCAAATGTATGTGTTGTGAGGCGTCTAAAAGCATTATTGTCTCCAGAGGCAGCTGGAAACACACACTTGGAAGGGCAGGGAGTTGAACCTACACCAACCTACATGAATACACTATAGCCTCATGCATTTACAGAATGCGCTACTGAAACTACTGAGCACAGAATTGTCAGAGGCATACTTCTAGGTGGGTGACATCATCCGCAAAGGAATAGATGCTGATAGCAAATGTATGTGTTGTGAGGCGTCTAAAAGAATTAATGTTTCCAGAGGTAGCCGGAAACACACACACACACTTGGACGGGCCGGGAGTTGAACCTACACCTACCTACAAAAACACACTACAGCATGATGCATTTACAGAACATGCTACCGAGATTACTGAGCACAGCATTGTCAGAGGCATACTTCTAGGTGGGTGACATCATTCGCAAAGGAATAGACACTGATAGCAAATGTATGTGTTGTGAGGCATCTAAAAGCATTACTGTTACCCAAGGCAGCTGGAAACACACACATACACATGGAAGGGCAGGGAGTTGAACCTACACCTACCTACATGAACACATTATAGCATGATGCATTTACAGAACGCGCTACCGAGATTACTGAGCACAGCACTGTCAGAGGCATACTTCTAGGTGGGTGAGATCATCCACAAAGGAATAGACACTGATAGCAAATGTATGTGTTGTGAGGCGTCTAAAAGCATTACTGTCTCCAGAGGCAGCAGGAAACACTCACACTTGGAAGGGCCGGGAGTTAAACCTACACCTACCTACATGAACACACTATAGCATAATGCATTTACAGAATGCACTACCGAGATTACTGAGCACAGCACTGTCAGAGGCATACTTCTAGGTGGGTGATATCATTCGCAAAGGAATAGACGCTGATAGCAAATGTATGTGTTGTGAGGCATCTAAAAGCATTACTCTCTCCAGAGGCAGCCGAAAACACACACACACACACACACACTTGGAAGGGCCGGGAGTTGAACCTACACCTATCTACATGAATACACTACAGCATGATGCATTTACAGAATGCGCTACCGAGATTACTGAGCACAGCACTGTCAGAGGCATACTTCTAGGTGGGTGACATCATCCGCAAAGGAATAGACGCTGATAGCAAATGTATGTGTTGTGAGGCGTCTAAAAGCATTACTGTCACCCAAGACAGCTGGAAACACACACTTGGAAGGGCCGGGAGTTGAACCTACACCTACCTCCATGAACACACTACAGCATAATGCATTTACAGAGCGCGCTACCAAGATTACTGAGCACAGCATTGTCAGAGGCATACTTCTAGGTGGGTGATATCATCTGCAAAGGCAAGGATGCTGATAGGGAATGATTACAGAGTGAGCAGTCACACAGCATGTTACTATCCCAAGGTGGACGTACAGTAACACGGCAGTGCTGCACTCGGGAATACTAACTATCTATGGAGCAGTAAATCACAAAATGGATATGGGATGCACCACAGACAGTATACCCTGTGAAAGAGCAACCAGTGTGTTTGATGTAGGCATCCATTGTGGCATAGCAACTTGACATAATTCGCCTGGATGGCCACCATGGCTATACAGGATGTCAATGGCCATGGCTACACGCCTAGTATCAGACGTCGGTGTCGAATGTACAGTCTGTCCATGAATGGCGTACTGGGCATGCTCACACACTTAGCATTTGCAAAGTGCAAATATGCATACACATGGAGTGTAATCATGAAAGGGCAGAGTGTGGAATGTACTGTGTGTCCACTTACACAACAGCAAACTGGGCATGCTCACACACTTAGCAGTTGCAAAAGGGAAATATGCATGCACACGGGGTATAATCACAGAAGGGCACAGTGTGCAATGTACTGTGTGTCCATCTACACAACTGCTTACTGGGCATGCTCACACACTTAGTATTTGCTAAGTGCCGTCCAGCATGCAGATGGAGTGTACACACAGAAGGCATACACATGGAGTGTAATCATGAAAGGGCAGAGTGTGGAATGTACTGTGTGTCCACTTACACAACAGCAAACTGGGCATGCTCACACACTTAGCAGTTGCAAAAGGGAAATATGCATGCACACAGGGTATAATCACAGAAGGGTGCAGTGTGCAATGTACTGTGTGTCCATCTACACAACTGCTTACTGGGCATGCTCACACACTTAGCATTTGCTAAGTGCCGTCCAGCATGCAGATGGAGTGTACACACAGAAGGTCACAGTAAGGTAAAACTGTGCACACGCACAGGGTGGTCACACATGCAGTTACGTGTACACACACAGATGACATCACAGGTGTCATGGGTGCAGGTCACACATGTACACACTGCAGTGAACACTGTAGCTGTCATGCCAGCACCATGTCATCGGTGCAGCAGTAAGCCTTACGGTCCAACAACAGCATGTGACATATGTCCACAGGTCTGTATAGCAGTGTACACCGGTTGTGCAGAGTACACATGTACTAATAATGATCCAACATGTGTGATGTAGTCCACTTATATCAGTATACATGGACAGGTCGGCCCCACACATACCACGGCCCTGACACAGCTGTGACACATGACTGCTGCCGTACCACAATGAACAAATGTCTGGTTATGTCATACATGTGATTGTCTGGATGTGTGCATGGACTGCACACATGACACAGACAAAGCCTGTGATGTACCACATGCATAACACTGGCATACTCAGTGCTACACACACGAATGGAAGGTGGACCCATGTCTGTGGAATGCTCCCACTACAGGGTGTAGCAGTGTTGACTGGGACACATACTCTTGTAATGTTTGCCTGTGACAGCTGTGATATCATACCACAGTCCATGTTTTATGTATGTCAACACACATGTCAAGAAGTAGCAATGCATACAAACATGGCAACAGGAGACACATGTGACATGTGTACTGTGAATGGAGCAGCCATGCATGAGCAGTGGCCGATGTCCATAACATAGTTGCAACAACCTACCACATGCATACCCATCATAGGGGCCGTTATACGGTGGCATCCAAACAGCACATATGGAGGTATGTGTGTACATAATGTGTTTAAACACCTGTCTACATGCATGTTTGTAGGTGGTGGCTCACAGTTGTGTCACACACCATCCTATCCTGCCATGTGCATACAGTATGCTATGTCGCTGTTACATGACATTGCTGACATAATGCATACCCAGCGGTCAGGTGTTATCAACTGTATGTCACATGGCAATTGTAACACCTACCATCTCCCATGTGCATATATCAGCACATCTGCTGGATACAGTGTTGGTACACATAATGCACTACATACCGCTGCATGCCTGCACACGTATCATATGGCAGGTGTAGTTTTCCCAGCACTGACATGTGTGTATGAATGTGTGCCCATGTGTGCCACATATCGGGGGGAATATGTCCCACTTGCTACACATCCCTGTACACCATAGTACAGATCTGTACATACCTCAGTGTGGGGAGCATGAATTCGGATGGTGCAGTACATGCAACACGTTGTCTCTCTGTGTACATATGTGTGGTCACCACAATGTGTGTGTGTCTACATGTTTGTATGTCTGCTGCTTGGTGTGAGGGTGTATGCTAATATACTGTTGTGAAAGAACACTAACCACACATGGTGACTATCCCATACTGGTGCTGCATTGCACAACCCTGTTGATGCCATAGGTGTGAGCCATACGGCTACCTGTGCATGTCCGCTCCCTGTGACATGGCGTGTGGGTGCATAGTATTGTGAGGGTGCTGACCACACAGGCAGGTGTCCCCATCTGCACACTATGGGGTGTGCATCATAGTGGTATACACCACGTGATTGCAACCATGTTCCTGTACTGTTACAGGGTCCTACAGCTGACAAGTGACACCTCAAGTCAGTGGCCATCACACTGTGTACAACACCTGCACCATGTCACCATACCTGTAGTGTGTCCTGCTATGTATGCGACGTCTCTGTCCACTGTAGCCTGTGGCACCGACCACATGCGTCAGGTGCGGTATATGTGCAGACATGTGTGTCATGTAGGTGTCCAGTCAGGTTGAGGGTACATGTAGTATGCTGATATTGCCAGATGTGCCTGTGAGTAATCCACAGCTACATGTGGGGGACCGATAACAGTGCTCCCTGTAGGCACATGCGAGTACACCATAGGAGGGATTCAGGGTATCAGAACCAACATGGTGCTACACATGTAACCATCACACATACCGTGAACACATCACAATGCATGCTGCACCTGCACTACATGGTATGACTGCTGCATGTTGACAGTACACAACCCATGTCACATACGCATCTGTCAGTATTCATACACAACCACTGCAACATACACATTCCACGCTATGCATACACAGGTATCACATACACATCTCACTATCCTGTCCACCCTGTGCATCGGAATATATTTGCATAACCCTGCACCGATGGTGTGGATGACAGGGATGCAGCAGAGGCCTCATCATATGCACAGGGTGATATGTTTGCCAGGGGCATAGGCTGCACCAATGGATAACATCATGTGTGTGTGTAAGGGCCGGTGAGTTTACTGGACATGTCTGTGCAGAATGCATGTGGATGTGGTGGAGCCCTACAGTTGTGTCTGCTGTGTGTGGGTATGTGTGTACACAGTTCAGCCATATGTGATGCCTACATGGGGCATAATTGACAGCCCCAGACTGTACAGTGCAGGTTGTATAGCTCACTGTGTCCGTCCACGGCCACGTGACCTGTGCCTGCCTGGGGTTGCACGGGCGCTACCAGGTGGAGGTACAGAGTGGCTACTGTCCGATGACACATGTCCGCTGGAACCGTGTCCACGATGGGACCAGCCAGGGCCACGTCCTCGTGGCCTGCTGTGTCCTGGTGTGGACAGTGCAACACCAGCTGCACTGCTACTGCTACCGGCACTATGTGAGTGGGCATGGGAGGTGGCACTCACACGTCGACCTACACTTGGTGGTGTCATTGGCCTATGCCCACATGTCCTATGCCTCACCCCTACCAGGTGTTCCAGCACAGACAGATCACGCTCGCGGATTGCCATGCCTCGGTCGAGAATTCCAACCATTTCACCTAATCGCCTATCCAGTACATTAGCAATCTGCTGTTGAGCATTTGCCAATGACTGGATGTTGTCATTTAGGGTACGGATTGCAGGCCTCTGCAGCCTCTGCCCGTCTTAGTTCTGCCATTCTGCACATGCCTGTGCCGCCATTACAGTCTGGAACATGCGTCTGGTGATACCAGCTGCTGCGCCCTGTACTGCAGGTGCATGTCTGCCAGAAGTCCTCCTACGAGCAGCACCAGCCACATGCCTGTGTGGCACATCACCAGTCATTACACTGGCAACATGGTGTGTAGTCACACCTTCTGTAGCCACCACACATTCCTGTTCAATGCCAACAGGTGCTGACTGTCCTTCCTCTATGGGCAACGGTGATGTGGTATGTGTTGGCATCAGAACTGTGTGCGGGGAAGAGGGGGACATAGGTGGGATGGTGACCAATGGCACAGATTCAGCCCCTGATAACCCTGCCTGTACCTCATGCATATGGTCATCACCGCTAGTATCTGTGGGGACACTAACATCAGATGGACCACAGGAGGGTAACGCACCTACCCCACCTGTGAATGCAAAGACATACCGTAAGGTACATTACACACAGACACACACAGACACAGACACACACACACAGACACACACACACACAGACACACAGACACACACAGACATACCATGCATGTGATATTTCAGATGGCATGCAGCAGTCCTGCACTACAGCACAGGGAATGCAGCTCAGACATTAATATTGTTAGTATGCATACCACCCTGGGGTGCACACTACATCAAGCAGGTGTCATATCAGTAGTCATGCAGTACACACAATCATGGTAGTTTGCATGCATCACCGTGATACACCATGTGGCCACGAACAGGTTAACAGTACACATGGCTGACGTTACCTTGACATGTAATCCGCTGACATGTGCAGTAACATGTATACATGCTTGACACAATGGTGTCCTGACACATGCACAGCATCATAATGGGCTTCACAGTGCAGTGTAGTGTGTACAACCTACAGATAGAATGCATGTTTAGCAAATGTGCATGTGCAGGTGAGGTTAGTGTGAGCCATGTACATAGCTATAGAGTGTGGAGTACAGGCACTGTGCCATTGCATGGCAACATGTCGCATGTATGTTGCTGTGCAATGCATAACATGGACGCATTGCATTGCCATGACTGCAACACAGTCATGCTGTTCCACATATCGTATATGGTAGACATCGGTGACACCTCCGGTAGCTGCAGACAGGCATTTCGGTTGTCCGGTGTAACACATCAAATGTACAAGTGGTCCACTACGGCTATGATTGCACTATGTGTGGACAATGTGCAACGGGGTCTATCCACATCAGAAGTACTGTGTGGCAACATGCCTGTGGCTATCACCCATGGCCATGTGTGAACGGGTCTTGGACAATTGTGTGTGATGGGCATCTTGTACACATGTCTGTGGTGTCCCATGTGACATACACCCATACATGTCAGAGTTGTCACAATCCACAGGGCTATGCAGACAACAGTGTGGATGTTTGTTATGTCGGGTGTAGGTCATGCGATGGTATGACAATATTGCAGACAGAACACCACATGCTTGGGACATGTCGGGTGGCATGTCACAATGTGTGCACACAATGCAGGGGCATATGTCACAATGGTGACACCTGTGTGCTGCCCATATCACAGCTCACTGTGTGGTACTGTGTGCGTACCACAAATGTTGTTCCAATGCATACTACACATGCATCCATTGTAGAACACCTCCACCATTGTATGCATAGCTGACCACACATATCACATTGACAGGTACTGTGGTTTCATGCCGGTGTATAATAACGGTTGTATCTATTGCACATGGGTGGCATGTGTGTATGTCTGGTGGTGCAACCTGTATAACGTGACTGGAACAAAAATCAGGTGTGCATGTTATACCTGGCCACATGGCAAATAACTCTACACTGTAACATGCCTGATACTGACAACAGTCTCACCTGCGACGGACCCATGTCTGTGCGACACACCAGAGGTACCTGTATAGGGGTGACACAACAGTAGAAACATTATCCATGACTGTATGACAGCCACAGGTTGCACTGTGCATGTGAACACATTTACTTGTGTGATAGCATATGGTATGCACATGTCTGCATACACAACGTAGCATACTGTAGTATGCAGCTTGTGTGCCCATATACCTGGCATGTGTTGTTACTTTACATGATGTACAGTGACACCTGCAACTACATTGGATATCATGCTCATATGCAGGACTGACTTACCAGGCAACTCCAGGCTCATTGGTTGGGAGACACCCACCTCCACGATGGTGGCTAGTGTTTCCACATGCTGTTCCCTGGGTGTCCCCAGACTGGCCAGTAGCTCCTCTGTGTGTGTGAGTGGGGGCTGGGTTGGTGGCCCACCACCTGTTCCACCTTGTTCTCTGGTGATTGCAGTGGCACGCTGTTTCGCATGCCGTATCAGGTCCATGCAGTGTCTGCGTACCTGCTGGTATGTGCGGTTGTTGCCACCCACATCATTCACCCTCCTGCGTATATCCTGCCACAGCTCATCCCGCTGCTGAGCATGCTGTGGCACATGGCTGAACAGCACGTCATAGTTGTCATGGAGCAATGGAATTATGACATCATCCTCCTGGCGGCTGAAGGCTGGGAGTCATGAACGTGGCATTATCTGTAAGACATAATGATGGTGACAGGTCACATTCTCACTGATGTACTGGCATACCGCTGAACATACATTGCTATGACATGTACTACATCTGCACAGTAATCTTTGAAAAGCATCATGACACTGACACAGCTGACGTGTTTCTGTCACACCTGTCACACCGTTATGCAGTGGATATCATATCATATCTCTGTGTCAACTCATTACAGTGTACATACTCCATGTAGATGGTAACTTGCTATGACCATGTGTACTTGCCTGCACCTGTGTTCTTACCAATCTGCACTTGGCCCGATGTGTCCACAGTACTACTGTTCACCTGGATGCTGTGTATATGTCACATAGCAACACAGACACAGCCGTTATGGACTTCAGCAGTGACACTACAAACATACACATGGACACCTGTACATGCAAGTGTTTTGCCATATACATCTACTCAGCACTATACGGGTGTTGAACATCCTGCCATGGCTTGCCTGTATTGCACATGTGATACACATGGGACAATGTCTATTCATATGACATTTGCGGGGATGGTCAAACATAGCACAGCAATTGTGACAACACAAGGTGCATCAGTGCCACATTACTGATCCAGTCAGTTGGTAGTGCGTGTACCATACATGTACATACTCCATGTAGATGGTAACTTGCTATGACCATGTGTACTTGCCTGCACCTGTGTTCTTACCAATCTGCACTTGGCCCGATGTGTCCACAGTACTACTGTTCACCTGGATGCTGTGTATATGTCACATAGCAACACAGACACAGCCGTTATGGACTTCAGCAGTGACACTACAAACATACACATGGACACCTGTACATGCAAGTGTTTTGCCATATACATCTACTCAGCACTATACGGGTGTTGAACATCCTGCCATGGCTTGCCTGTATTGCACATGTGATACACATGGGACAATGTCTATTCATATGACATTTGCGGGGATGGTCAAACATAGCATGTGCATGCACGTTTTACACGCTGTCACACAGCAATTGTGACAACACAAGGTGCATCAGTGCCACATTACTGATCCAGTCAGTTGGTAGTGCGTGTACCATGTGACCATCACACCATGTATGACTGTGATGACACGTGCAGCCTTGATGTACAGGGTTGCATGGTATGGCAGGGTATATCACATATATGGCACAGGGATGTGTCCAGCCTGTGGAAAACCAGTATTAGGATGGTGGCTGTCCATTACATATGTAATTTCTATAGGTATATGGACATGTCGCATGTCCATCACCATGGTGTAGACAATGTCTTTCTGCAAGGTAGGCAGCATGCTGCATGGTGGGGGTGTGTATTGTGCATGCTGGTATCACACATCCATGCATAAACATTACCCCTTACAGGTGCTATGTGCTGTAATATTGTTCAACACAGTGCTGTTTATGCCCGCACAGTGATATCCCGTGCACATGGATGGTACCCTGACCTGACATGGGTACCTCATATGACTACCTCTGGTGCCTGCTGTCATCACCATGTCGGCGGGTGCACCACACAGCACCATCCCTTCCACAGTGACCATGGTGTTGAGCACAGCCTAGGTATTCATTTATGGGGACGGGGATGTTCACATAGCGCTGACAATGCTGGTATCATCCATCAGACCATACACTTATGACACACACCTCACACACACAGCCCATTCAGTATGTTGTTCGCAACACTGACGCAGCTATACTGCTAGGTCAGGTCCATTCCCAGCCGTACATACACAGATGCATAACATTTCGCTCTGTGGCATGGGCTACAATGACGGTGGGGTTCAACACATACCGTGTTCGACTGTAGCTGGCGCTGATGTTCTGTGCACATGTCAACACATTAACCCTGTTCTACTGTAGCCAGCGGTGATGTGCTGTGCACATGACACTCTTGCACATTGTGTTGATGTCTGTCTGTCAACAGGCCACTGGTGGAACACGCAAAGGTATTTGTAATCAAATATACATGCCGCCCTGTACAGCTGTACTGCTAACATCTCAAGTGCTAATGTGTCATGGACATGCACACCTTACCCAGAAAGGTGATAGTGCATTGCCACCCTTACTCATCACCTCTTGTGGGTTGCTATTATCCGACACCCTATATGTATTGTATGGTCAAGCTATGCACCTGTGCAGGACATGTGAGCATGTAATGTGCTACTGATTACCTTTGCACCCATTGCACAACATCACACAGGTACACTGGCAGTCATACACTTCACAGCTTGCTGAAGGTACGACAGGTGTTGTACACACTTAACACACATATCCTGTGGGACATGGTCGTATGTACAGGCATGTCCAACTGTCACGTACCAGTGCTACCCCTATATGACGGCTATGTCGTACATGTGGCAATACAGCAACTGTCACATGTACTCGTTCAATGCTCACCTACCAACATACAGCAGTACAGCCTGTGGGTGATGTGCTTCTGCATCCATGCTGTACCCATAGCTGTCAGTAGTACATCATTACGTGCAACGTACCTCATTTGGTGTTCTAACAGGTGCATGTTCATCAAGGTTCCACATTGGAAGGGTCTGTCACACATTCATTGTTGTACATGGTTTACATGCCAGCCATGACTTAATAGATGGGAATCATAGTAATTCATTGGGATATCATAGTTATACATTAGAGCAGCGTATGTCAGCATTCATATACACTTCCTAGTTGACACTGTTAGTCAGCCAGTAGTAGGTGTTCTACGATCTGCACATTAGTCACACAGTACGAGGGCTACTGTTACTCATTTTGGGGACAGGGTGCTGACAGCTGTGGATGGGGGTGATGCTGTCGACAACCATGACTGCACCCGATGGTCACGTCTGGATGTGTAACATTCACATCACACACCTACCATCACGTAGTCCCACATCTACAACAATGGACATTCCTGCAAGAACAACATATACAATATGTCTGTATAACCACTGTAGGCACCACTGGTGGCCCCCATCATGGCAGCCAACATCACCAGTGTATATCCCGCAGATGCATGGGTTACAACATTCACAACACACCAGTCATGGATGACTCTGTTGTGAATCACAATGCAGTTCCACACATCATGTTACACAAGGCATTATGCACTTAGATGTTATGGACGGGTGGACACCTCTGCAACTCAACCTACGAACACATGACACATCACCTGGTACAATATATTTCTCCTACATCATGTTCTTGTGACCGCCCTGTGATGGCAATACACAGACTACGTGTGCTGGGACATGCAATGGTTCACCGGTGTTATAGCCCTCAGGGTGTGTGTCTAGCCATGGTGTACATTCGGCATTGGTCTGGACACAAGAACACTGTACATTGACCTACTGTGTCACTGCAACAGTTGCCTATGCTCCTATTGTTATTGTACAGGCACGTGGTATCTGACTGCTATGACAGTCCAGGTCAAACACAATGCTGTGGCACGCATGACCTGCAGCCATCAGCATGTACATCTTCACATGCTATACTGCCTCTCTGGCAGTTTCACATAACTGTCACCGGCAGGGCAGTAACTGGCAAGCACGACATGGGGTCATGTGGAACAATGCTTGCATCTTCCACTGTGATGCACACAAGCGAGGCACACATACTATTGCACCACTCACATATCTCTGCAGTGACTGGGACCTGCCTCTATGCTCTGCACAGAACATCTGTGATGATGGATTATACATGGACCGTACCTTTCAAGCACATACCTGGACCGGAACACCCACAGATGAGGGGTTCACACATCACACAGTGTTTTGCACACATCCTGGATAGTTGCTTAGCACAATGCATCATAGGTGCTCCATGTGCAGATAACTGTGTTTGTGACTGCTATACACATTGTAACAAGCGACAGAGTCGACATTTGACATCACAGGTTACATACCTTCTGTGTTGTTATAGTGGACATTGGGCCTCAGACAGCTACTACTGATGTGTGCTGACAGTAACCCACACTTCCCTGGGATAGACACCCATGTACCTACACATAGGTTCATAGGTTGGTACTAGGCTATTAGCCCTAGGGCCTATACAAGCCTAGCCATAACAATTCCCTGGCTATTTCTTCCCACATTATTTACTTTCCTGGACCCCTGTCTAGCAGGGCGACTGACGTGATCCCTGGGGTGAATTTCCTTTCTCCCATCCAATCGTCAAGGTTCCTCTTGAAGAGGTCCAAAGAGGCACTCTGCTTGACATGTATGGGCAATCTATTCCAGAGTCTGGGGAGTCTCTGGGTCAGGAACCTATCCCTCCAACATGTTTTGTTTATTGTGATGACAAGGTTTAGATCCCTGAGGCATGTAGCTCTGAGGGATTGGGATTTCTTTAATTGTAGCATGTCCAACAGCTCTGGGTTTGACATGGCCTTGTATGTTAAGCAGAGATCGCCTCTGAGTACGATATGACAGAGTATAGCTGGAGTTTTTAAGGCGGTCAGCAGGGCATCTGCTTTAGGCTTGTGATTCTTTTAGTGAGGTATTTCTGAGGCCTTTCCAGTTGTTGCAGATGTCTTGAGAGGTACATACCAAATGGGGTGTTGTATTCTATAATGGGTCTAATGAAGGATGAGTACAGTGGGACAATGACCTCCTTTTTTCTGGATGAAAAGCCCTTCATGATGAGGTGTGCCACATAGAAGGATTTCCTGACTGTTGTGGCGATGTGGTTATCGAAGGTGAGACCACTGTCCACCTGTGTCCCTAAGTCTCTTATCACACTTTCTGTGTTTAGTGTACTGCCACCTATATGGTAATTCATGGATACATGTTTTTTCCCAAAGGGGATAACAATACATTTCTTGGCATTGAGCCTGAGCCCATGGCTCTGGCACCAAGCATATGTTTCTGTAAGGCCCTTTTGTAGAGTATCCACATCATTTGGGGATTCAATAATGGCTCCCAGTTTGCAGTCATGCTTGAGTCATGCACTCCGCTCAGCTGGATACAACAATACACAACACATACAATACCTACACTACCCTTAGCATGAACACTACCTCCATGTGACTGGTGTGACACACCTGGGGTTATCCCCTCTTTGGTGGATTCAAAACATATGCTACACGGCCTTGTTAGCCACATCCTGGAAACACACCCATCACAGCATACACAGAACATGTGTACTACAACAACTACTACAGACGTCTGCTAATAGCAGTTGTTAACATCATGACACCCGAGCAGATGGACACTACACATACCTATGCTGACACATACCACAGTGCACTTCAGTAGCATGTACACATTTGCAGGAATCATGCTATTCCACACAGAGACATGGCGGTACTGACCAGATAATGGACGCCACTGTGATGGTCATGTTCCATGAACATATGATGTACAACCACAGGTACAGGCTGTTGCACAGTGGTGTACATTCACATGTGTGGGGTACATCACTTGTCAGCCATGGTGGGTCCACAAGGTCCATCATCACATACTCCATGGCTAGTTACCTAAACATGACTGCCACACATTGCGGTGTGGGGCCTCAGGCATTGTGGTGGTATGTCAGTATTCTTTGGCAACATCCATATCTGATGTCATATACAACAGTCAACCAAATATTGCAGACCAAGGTAATGTTGGCAACATGCCAGGCAATGGGGTACTTACCGACAATAGACCCTCTCACTCACTACAGGGTCGCAATCCGTACATGAACATCGTAGTGTCCCTGTGGTCACATACACAGTACTGACATACACACAATATGTCCTGGGACACTGGCCCAATGTCACCTTCCAATGTCCCTGGCTGTAATGTCCCACCAATCTGTTCAGTATATGTCTCCACACCAGCTCACTATATTCACTGCTAGCCTTTTGTCGGACATTGTAAACCTTGAATGCCGCACAGCAGCATTTATCACACTACACACAGGTGTCACTGCATTGCACGAGTGGGACTATAGTCATACACTCCTGACTGGACCATTCTGCATGGCGATGGGGCACATCATCAGGAACATGATTCCCACAGACATTGATGGCCTCCAGTCCTTTCCTAGCACCCGGGTTGGGCTTGTGAATGCCACAGCAAGGCACAGACACATGCTGGGCACCTGTCATACAGTTGCTAGGGCAGTTGATGATGGTATGGAGGTCAACACATCATACATTGTCCTCACATTGCCTTTCAGCACCATTCCACATTCTGGTATTGACAACATGCACATCCACCTGCACATCATACCCTGTGTCTCGGATGTTATGCTATGTGGCTCATGGGCAGTAAACACAGTGGTGCCAGCATACCATAGTACCTACTACATGTCAGGTACATATTGCATTACACAGTCCTCTGTCATAGGGCCACTCATGTTCACTATATGCTTACATACAGAACATGCTGTCACAGAGTACTGTCCATGCCTAGATTTCAAACACCTATATACCAAGCGTCATTATTGCTCCACCAGCTCATACTGATACCAACCGTATGGGTGTCAGTGTGACAGATACTTCATATGAGTATCGTGGCATCAAGATGCATGACACAAGGTGCATGCACATCACCTTTGCATAACAACATTCACCCACTGACTATCACATAGATAGTGGTCCCCTACATACATATCACATTGTACATGGTTGCAGTACACACATATGTCACACACAGTCCTGTGGTTACCGTATTCCACTGTGGCATGGATATCCTTCTTCAAGGCCACACCTATCTGTACTGTGTGTGATGCTGGTACATAGGTAGCCATTGTACCTGTGAACTACACACATCTACACACAGTCAAGGGTACAATACCACATATATGGTGTACCTTCAACAACAGCTACAGCTTTACATGGCACAACATTGACATGCCATGATGTTTACTGAGCTCAGACAGTTTACATATGGGGCTGAACTACAGACAACACATCTGTACATATCTGCATACCACATACACAGGGGTGTCTTCTTCTGCTCTGACACGGCCCAGGTCCACCACATTATTGATGCATACAGTCCTCATACATGACATCTGTGGTGGGCACTGTGAACGAAATGCTCCTGGATATGTGCACACACACCATAATGCATGGGCTGTGCTTCTGTGTTACATCCACAAACCTAACACACACCATGCTGTGGAACATAGGTCCTGTGTACATCCCACAGGGACACACAGTAGCACTGTTCATGTGATACCTCCCTTGCTGTTTGGGTGACACATGTAGTCCTGGTATCACCACAGCAGCTGTACTGTGTAGAGGTGCAGCTGACACCTGCCTCTGCTGTTCACAGGACACTACCATGGAGAGGTGACACTACTGTGTACACTGTACATGTGCTTACACATGGACTTGCCAGACTGCATTGTAGCCCACTATGCACCTGTGCAGCTACTACAAGTCCTTTGTGCATGGTTACTTGGTGTCCCTTCCATTTAGAGTAGCTATCATGCTACTACTATGTCCCATACCTACAGGCCATATGTATCCTGTTACTGTACATACCAATAGGCGATACCTGTGTTATGCATAATATGCCTGTGATACTGTGTAGGATATCTGTCATATCTACCTAGACAACTATACATTACACATATTTCACATAGTATCCCCTAATGCAGAGCATACTTGCACGTCGGCCACTCCTTACATATGTCATCAACGGTATATGCCCATACACATGCGTGCTGTGACAGTATACATACATGTACTATCCCCTGCTATGGCACTTCCTTGTTGGACATCCACTACCAGCAACAGCGTGTGGTATGGCATTGTTCTCTTTAATGCCCTCCTGTAGCATCCCTTGTGGTGTCTCTGCTGTGTACATAATGTTCCACAGCTGTACACACGGTTTCTACAAGCGTTGGTATGCTCAGCAAGACATCACTACATAACTACCTTTCACCACTTTATGCATTACGGACAAGTGTAATTAATTACAACCACCATTCACATACAGTACAACTTATTATTACAGATCATGCGTTACACAACCTTACATATCGTGTGTTCTACCTACCTTGTTGGTGTTCTGTTTCGTTTAGTTTATTGTTTTGTCATTTCCTTTTTTTTTTCGTACTCTCGATAGTACGACGTTTTTTCAGTATGAGCATACGGTTTGACTATCTTGAGAGTCATCCGTATATACGTCGATACCTGCAACATGTGAATTCATCCCGCCAATTGCTGTTCCTCAGTGAGTAATTACGTGCATATCACCTGTGCATCTACTCCATTCAGAAATTACGCGTCGACACTGGGGTATAATTGGATTCTCCACCTGGGCGTTGGCTATTTGCCCTACCTTCGTGGAGATGGTCTGTATTGTGTTATGTTATGTGTAACTGCAACTGCTATGCATAGGGACAAGTATATTTTGAATTCATGTCACCCGTGGATTGTGTGTGACAGGTGTAGTATTTGGTTCAACATGTGGGTGTACCTGTCCTGCCGACGAATGATAACGGAGTATTGCATTCAACAACTGTAACATGGCTGTTTTTTTTCTTTATGCAACGCATGCAGTTATGCATCCACCTTTAATTGTGTCTCCCACGTGATATGTTGTGGTTATGCAGATGTCATTGACTGACTGTATGTTTGCGCTGCTATTATGGTTTGTATTCCTTTATTATCTACAGTGGGGGATATCGGTGGTTGTACGTCACGGATACGGTTTGTGGGCCTTGCATCTCTACATAAACAGTATAGTTGTCTGTGTGCTCCATCCCTACTTGGAGAGTTAACAGTTAATAGTCTTTTGTTATGGGATTGTAGGTTGGGCTGTTGTTAATTGGTTTTGATATCATCTGCAGGTGAGCTTGATGCATGTATACCTCCGTAACTTATGTGGCATATCAGCGGCTATGTGTACGTGACAACTACCCCTTGTCTTTCTGTCCCAGATATTTGCAGTCATTGTGGTCATGTTGTTGAAATAGCCTGCTTGCCAGTGGTTGCCACATATTCATATGGGAATTGTTTGACACTTGTGGAACACACAGCGGTGTTTACGGGCCAACACGTAGCCACGGTCAGTACTGAGGTAGCACATACTTTTTTTCGCGATACATACCTATTGCTGTGTGACTTTGCCAACGTATCATACTGCATGTAACATATCAGTGTCGTACATACCGGCATGACTATTACATACGTCATTTACATTTCGTATAGGTTCATAGGTTCATAGGTTTGTACTAGGCTATCTGCCCTAAGGCATTTATAAGCCTAGCCCATAGTTTTGTGGCTTATGCCACCCCTTATATGGAAAAATACTGTGCCCATTAGTTTGTTACGCCTCTGTCCAGCAGTGACCCAGAGATGATTCCCGGGGTAAACCTACGATCTCCCATCCACAGGTCAGGATTTCTCTTGAACAGAGCCAGCGAGGTGCTCTGCCTAACATGGACCGGGATTTTATTCCACAGCATAGGGAGTCTCTGAGTGATAGATCTATCCCTCCAGCACGTCCTATTTATATCCGTGCTAAGGTTTACGTCGCTTGCTGTAGTGGTTCTGGTGGATTTGGATTTGTTGAGGTGGAGCATGTCCATCAATTCCGGGTTGGACATGGCCTTGTATGTCAGGCACATGTCACCTCTGAGCAGACGGTATGCGACTGAATAGAGCTGGAGTTTCTTCAATCTGGCAGCATATGACAGATTTTGGAGTCCCTTTATCCTTTTGGTGAGGAACCATTGGGGTCTCTCCAATTGCTGCAGATGTCGGGTGAGATACATCCCAAATGGGGCATTGTACTCGATCATTGGTCTGATAAGTGAGGAGTACAGGGGAACAATGACCTCACTAGATCTGGATGTGAATCCCTTCATGATCAGGTGGGCAATATAGAAGGTCTTTCTAACCACTTTAGCAACGTGAGTGTCAAAAGTAAGGCCACTGTCAACCTGGGACCCCAGTTCCCTGATAACCTCTTCTGTGCTTAGTGGATTGCCACCTATATGGTAGCTTGGGGTTACCTTGTTTTTCCCGAGGGGTATGACTATACATTTTTTGGTGTTTAACTTCAGGCCATGGCTCTGGCACCAGTTATCTGTTTCTGTAAGTCCCCTCTGAAGGATATCCATGTCCGATGCACTTTCCACTATGGCGCCCAGTTTGCAGTCGTCTGCAAACTTTGTCAGCCAAAGTCCTCCCATGTTGGCCTGTACTTCTGAGTAGTAGATGCCGAACGATAGGGGGCCAAGGACCGGGCCCTGTGGGACACCACTTGTTACTGGCTTGGAGTATGGGGAATATTCCTGTGCTACCATCTGGAACATTTTCACTTTGTATCGTTCTATGTCAGGACACACCTAGCCAGGGTGGGGCTGTAACTACTACTCTGGGACTAGTAGTGAACATATGCCTGAGGCTAGTTTACCGTATGCCTACACCTAATATTCTGATCTGCCTCTAACTTGGCACCAACATACACATGTTGCAGACCTACAAACATTACAGTCACACAGCGACGCACACAGCACCCTCAACTCACACATACACATACTACGGCACTCACGGGGATGATTGCATACAGTACCTACGTGGACCGCAACACCGGCAGCGGTGACTAACTCTCCCTTCATATCATCATAGTATTACACGCGCATGTACTGTTACAGTACTGTGTTCTGTCAGTCTTTCAGCCTCGCGGTTATGCATATCGGTATGTTACACGTTCCATGGTTGGCGGTATCCTATTATTTTGAACCTCCCGGATGTTCAGATTGTCGTTGCACCATCTATAATATTTACAGATATTGCTGGATACATCTCAGTCACCTGATATCCCTCTACTTCCCTTTCTTATCTGTATTATATATATGTATATGTGTACATATGTACATATATATCTATACATATATATATATATATATATATATATATATATATATATACATATATACATATATATACATATATATATATATATATATATATATATATATATATATATATATATATATATATATATATATATATATATACATCTTGCGGCGAACGTGGCAGGCACACAGCAACGCCATATGCTGTAGGACTCACGTACTGTTCAGGTGTTGGCGTTACATGTTCCACTGGCTGTTGGGTTTACAGTGTTTGGGGGCTGCCTATGTAGGAGTCACACATACGGCCACCCATACATTACAATTTACAGGTGGTCATGTTTGTGTGCCATCCATTTCACTGTGTGTGCAGGTGGGGAGGTGTCAGTCCATGGGGCCTTCGCTGTCAGAGTATGTGCTATACGTTCCCTCTTTGCCAAGGCATAGGCATATTGGGTACGCCTCTGTCTGCCTACTGGGGCTGGCACAGTGTGTTCATGGTCTGGAACCCTCTGTGCCTGGACTGGCCTTGGCAATTTTGGTGGGCTTTGTGGCCCTTCACCATTATGTCCCTGCAGCAGCTGCTTCCGCAGGATCATATTATGTAGCATGGCACATACTATGAATATGTGGGCACATGTGCCTGGAGAGTACTGCAAGGCTCCACCAGATGTGTCCAAGCACCGGAACCGTGATTTCAGCATCCCGAACACATGCTCTATGATTATTCTGGTTTGTGCGTGTGCCTCATTATGGCGTTCTTGCATGTGTGTGTGTGTGTGCATTTCTGATGGGAGACATCATCCACGGCTCCAGTGCATAGCCAGCATCCCCCACGAGATGCCCTTGTGGGATGTCCCCCTGACAAATACCTGATACAGTTGTGAGGCATGCCAGATATGGGAGTCGTGGTAGCTTCCAGGGCTGCCAGCACACACACTATGATAATGCCCTGAGCATTGCACACGACCTGGCAATTGATGGAGTGGAATCCCTTGCGGTTTATGTAGCGTCTACCCTGCTCACCAGGTGGTGACTTGATTTGTATGTGCGTACAGTCTATCGCACCCAGTACCTCCCGGTATTGTGCCACATGGTGGAAGTGGCGCATATTGCTAGCCAAATCCTCCTGAGATCTGGGGAAGTATATATGCTCATTGGCATGTGGTAACATGGCATCCAGGAACTGGTGTAGTACCCTGGATGCTGATGCCTGTGAGATGCCCATTATATCTCCAGTTGGCCTTTGAAAGGTACCTGTGGCCAGTATTTGAAAGCTTACACATACCTTTGTGTCCACTGGGATGGGTTCCCCTCTGTTGTTTCTTGTTCTCAGGCATGGTCGGCACAGCTCCGCTATTTGCTGTAACATGTCCCTGTCCACCCTGTAATGCTCTACTATCTCCAGGTCATGTAGCCCCTGGGAGGTTACCCTTGGTCTGAACACTCTCCTTCTCCTCTGAGGCCTGCGGTGGTTGTCGGCATCCTCCTCCACAACACCGTCTGTCTCTAACACATGCTGATGGATCACAGCTATGGCAGCACCCAACATGTACATTTTAAAAGTTCCCCGTGTGTTTACACCTATGGTGCGGTGTTTGGGAATACTATTGTGCTGTGCACACCGATGATGTCATAGGGTGTGTTTGTACGGCCGTATCTAAGGGTTATCTTCCGTGTTTTACCAATGGAACTACAACGGTGTTGCCTTTGGTGTTGAATTACTTTTACCTGCCATGGATTACCTTTTGACCTTCCCTTACTATTTCTGCACATTGCACCTACCATTTTCTGGCATGCATCCTGCAGAGCACTGTCATTTGTACTTTCATGGACATGGCATACCATGCGTTTTGTGTGCTACTGCCATTGTGCTGCCAGTCTGCTTTGCTCTGCTGTGTCAGGTCTTTTATCTTTGCAATCTGCTACCTCCCCTACTTTCTTTGCATTCATATGCCTCCCCTATCCCATTTTGCAGGTTTCTGCATGCAGAGTTGTCAGCTGCCGTCGACTGGCCTTCGTGGGTTGATTAGTGTTGATTGCTCATTAGTACTCCAATTACACTTCTTCCGCATTTCCTTATATTCTTCACATCACCTTCCTGTTTCCGATATTGTTTGCGGGGCGTGCGTCAAATTACTAGGTTTTGGCAACGTTGTCATCCTCGTACACATGCACGTCTGCATGCGATGTGTGCTCTCAGCTGAACTATTACCCCACATCCCGGTCCTGCAGCTTTGATTGGCGATGTACAGCCCAGGTTTGCTATGCTCCAATGTGCTTACTGCTATGGTGGCACACCCCTCTGCAGATGTCATGTATTTCCTCTGAGCCACTCCTCGGTGTTTTACCGCTGCGCCGTGTGGTACAACCTTACTCCGGCGGGACATTTGCGATTCAGTATTATCTGCCTCATTTGCCTGGCATTGACTACTAATTCATAGTTACCACGCCGAAGACTGCTGCAAGTCCTTGGCAACCCTTGCACAATGGTTGTGGTGTTCCATGCATACCATGGTGTATTATGCTGTAAACCTGATTTCTATTACGATGCTATTTTATAACATTGTTATATTATTTCATTATGTTGCACCTTCCGCACACATGTCCTGCGGTTCTGATGTGAGTTACTGTGGACATGACATTTAAGTTGTTATTTACGTGTTGTGCATCTTTTCTTATGCCATTGTCTGTGTATTTCGCCATTGGCATATATTAACAGTGTGATACCTGGGTCTGACACTCTTCCATTACTCCGATGTTATGTTTGGGTAAATGTAAACCATTTTTTATGGTTTACATTGCCGTGGGCTTATGCTACGCCTGCACCACTTCGTGAATTGCTATATGCCTTCATTTGCATGGTGACACACTGCACATAGGGTGATTAGCATACCTACACCGGGGGGCTGTGCAGATCTGGCATACGCCAGTAGTGCACGTGGAATTGGATCATACCTGAATCGCTCGGCGGCCATATTTGGTGTTATAACGCCTACGCTATGTGTGCGCCTGGCGCAAGATTCATGAATCCCGGGGTTAGTCATATCAACCACATGGGGAACATAAAACTATTGTTCTCCGTGTGTTGTCTGAAAATCCTTTCGTACTTTTAACCTCCGATCTTTTAAAAAAAATACTTAATATTTATTGTTTCATTCATACCAGGCAGCTTTTGTCAAATCTTGTCTTTGTAATATGTGGAGCATTTCTCCCCAGGGCTCTGCTGAAAAAGGACTTGTGTTCAGTTGGACTTTCCCGGTAAACAAATGTAAAATAAATAAATAAACATGCTTTATCTTGCCCTAGATCTGCATTTTGGTAAGAACCATGCATAGCAGATGGGATGGAGGTACAAGGAACATAGGTGTGTGCATTTGCTTCCATGCTACCTTGAATGGCATCCTGCCTGTGTTTCTGTGAGTACATGCAGTGCAGTACCTGTCAGGATCTCTCCGAACCTCCCCTAACTCTAAGGCTAACAGACTTACAGCTGCTCATTCCTCCCACTCTTCCTACCAGCCATCTGATTAATAGGCCAGTATCTGACCTCAGGTCACCAACAGTACAAACAGACAGACACAGCTTGCTTCTGTTCCAGTGGGCTGGCTCTTTGCTTACTTTATGTTACAGTAACAACAATGGTTGTAAAGTATGAGATAAAACAAGGAATAAGATGCTGGATCCAGCTAGGGTGTTAATGGAACAGAGAAGGGCTGATGATGATTATCAGACTCGTACAAATACAAGGGGTTGGAGTTAAAGAAAACTGTGATGGAGGCTGAGATTGGAAGTAAGAATACACTTGAGAAATGGATGCTGATTGGAGTAGAAATGGCTGGGATATGATGTCTTAAAGCAGCTAAAGGACATTTTTAGTAGTATGCTGTGAAGCAGAACAACAATATGCCCACTTGACTTAAGATAATTATTAACAAGAGGGACAACCCAAGCGCTCACTTGTCCACATATTTTTAATGCTTCAGATGCAGGTATAATGCTAATAATGGAGATGTGTACTTCACAATCTGTCCACATCATAAGGTGTAAGATGAAATAATATATCCAGATATTTTATCTTTTTTGACCCTCTCGGTGTTATGTGACTATTTTTGTGCCTAGTACCCACAAACCAGTTGAAGTTCAGCTTCAAGGAATAGACTGCAGTATATATAAATGTTCTGCTAATTATGCGTCCCTGACTTTACACAAGTGTCCCTGATTTACAAGAGTTCTGTGCCTGCAGGTTTGGAGTATGGGAACGATACAGTGGGGTAGTATCTCACAGATATGGATATATGGGGGGCATTGGCAATAATAGTTAAGGAGATTGCCTCATAGATACAAGGTACAGGGTTTGATGCTGACCGTGGGTTATTTGCAATGTTTAAAATGTCCCTACAGGGCAGTTAGCCTGGTACTAACCTATGGAACTTTGCATGAGTATCCCTAGCATATCAACAGGTAACTAGGTAGGAGGGGTCTGCAGCCACATTAAACATTATGTTATCAGCTAAAACACTGAAATGTACAGCCTTAGACTTACTATCAAGAAAGTATATAGACACAAGATACACCCCTCCAAAAATATCAAGCAATATCTAGAAAATACACAGGTATAAGCTCACCAAAAAATCAGCAAATATTATCAGGAGAAAAAACAAACAAGCTTCACATCCCCCCAAAATTTCCAAGCGTCACCAGGAAAATACATAGACAAAAAGACATTAAATCCTAAGTAATTAGTAATTTTGGGGGGGGGGGGAGTGGCACAACAGTTACGGTGTTTACCTCACAGACACAAGGTACACTGTTTGATTCACACTTTTGAAGGGCAATTGGCTAAAACTTAAACTGGCCTACAAGGGCAGTTAGCCTAGTACTTACCTATGAACGAACAATAACTTCAACAACTGTTCATAATACCTTCACAGCTTCTGCACCATGAATCAAGAGAGGTCAGCAAATACATTAGCAGCTAACAGATAAGAAATACATAGTAATCTGGTTAGTAGTTTATTTTAAAATAAAGCATTACGTGAAAAAGGAAAAGTGAAGAGCTCTATATAAGACACTGGCACCCAATTTGTCACAATGAAACAACATAAACATAACTCAGTGAAAGACACCTTTTACATGCATTGTAACAAAATAGCTCAAAATTAATGTTTTTTTGGGGGGAAGTAAGCTTACCTGTATACCCATGTTACAGTAAAGCCCTTCAACACTCCCCAGATTTATATATCTCAACTTCATGTTCACACAATCGTTGTGGAAGGAGAAACACTTTACCAAACAAAGTAGTGTGGTCTCAAGCATGCAGTTGTTTCACTCTTAATAGGAGGCTTCATTTGTATTTCAAAGCACTATTGCAGAGAAAACACAGCATTACCAAAATGAAGTGTAGCATTGAGGTAGTATCACTTATTGCACACAGATAAAATATTAAACTGAAACTAGCTGGCTGGATTATGCAGGTAGCCTTCAACAATATAGCTAACATAAACCATATCTATCAGAAAGATCAAGTTGCAATATTAAATATCCATCAGTAAAGCCATTTTACATTACTAAATACCAAAGACATACAACCTTAGTAAGTGTAGAGCCTACAGACTAACAGGCCTATGGCTGACAAAGTTTGCTGATGATTGCAAAGTGGGTGCAGTCATCGAGTCCCCAAATGATGTCGACATCCAACAAGAGGGACTTACACAAATGATTGGTGCCAAAGTCATGAGCTAAAACTAAATGCAAAAAAAATGCATTATCATCCCCTTCAGCGAGGGTGACATCCCTGCAGATTACGACATTAATAACAAAACCCTAAGCATGCAATCAGTGGTGAGAGATTTGGACACACAGGTTGACAGCAACCTTTCCTTTGACCACCATGTCTCCATAGTGGTAGGAAAGGCTTTGTACATTACTTACTCATAAGTAAGGGCGTTGTATCCAGAACAAAAGAGGTCATAAACCCCCTGTACTCCTCACTCATCAGGCCACTAATAGAGTTCAATGCTACCTTTTGTATGTACCTTACCAGGCACCTGCAGGAACTGGAAAGACCTCAAAGGTTTCTTACAAAGAAATTTAGGGTCTTCAGCATATGCCATACGTTGACAGACTGAAATCACTGTCACTATATTCTGTATCTTACAGACTACTCACAGGTAACCTCTGCCTTGCATATAAAGCAATTTCAGATCCTGCTTTAATGGAAATGCTGCACATTCATAAATCAAATGGTATAAGATGCACTCATTCTAGAGAATGCAGCCTAGTATGTGACATCAAGAAGACTTGCTGGAGTGACTTATATGTCTCACAGAGGTTACCTCTACTCTGGAATAAACCTCCAGTTCAGGGGAAGCAAGACCCCCCTCGCTGACCCTATTTAACATTAATTTGGATGATTGGATGGGAAACCACAAATTCACCCTGGGAGTTTCACCTGTGTCCCTCTTGGACAGGTGCGGTAGTTGTTGACTTAGTTCCGCTTAATACCTTGATATTCTTTGGAACAGAGGTTGTTGTACTTGGCTAGGCTTGTAAGGGCCCTAGGTCCATTTGTGTAGTAACCTTCTATGATTCTATGAGCAGTCCTCAGACTATAATATATAAGCTTCTGAGCCCCCCAAGCCTTTCTCTGTTGGAGGGAAGCCTTCTAGCTAATCAATGGGAGTGGTAAGTACTAGGTAGCCTATCTATCACTAGAGTGGTTTCTGGCCCAGAAATTGTAGTTTATTGGCTGTTTGGGCAGTTTTTCCATCTCTTTCAACCTTCTGGTTTAAAAGCCCACGTTTGCAGTTGTTTTCCACCTTTTCTGTAAATGGCCTAGTCCACATACAGATTTGCTGTATAAAGGACTGCTTGTAAGCTTCTGAACCTCCCAAGCCTTTCTGTGTTGGAGGGAAGCCTTCTAGCTTATTAGTGGGAGTGGTAAGCACTAGGTAGCCTATCTACCACAAGACTGGTTTCTGGTCCAAAAATTGTAGTTTATTGGCCATTTGGGCAATTTTCCCATCTCTTTCAAAAGCCCACATTTGCGGTTGTTTCCCACCTTTCCTGCAACTAGTCTAGTCCAGATACAGATTTGATGTATCCAGGACTGTTTGTAAGCTTCTGAGCCCTCCAAGCCTTTCTGTGTTGGAGGGAAGCATTCTAGCTTATCAGTGGGAGTGGTAAGCATTAGGTAGCCTATCTACCACAAGATCCAGGTACACACTCTTAGTTTTAGCACTTGAATTTGCTTATTTGTGCTCAGCACTTGTTCAGAACTTGTTGTTAGCACTAAATGAGCTACAAATTACTACAGCACTCAGCCTTCCTCTTTACCTAGAGGAAAACAGTTTTTGTACTTACTTTCCTCAGTTGCTTAGAGAAAAACAGCTCTTATACTCACTTTCCTCACTTGTCTAGAGGAAAATAGTTTTTTATTCAGGCATGTCCAAGGGTCAGTTCCCAGTGTTCTCTCCTATCTGATGAATCTGTGCATCTTGGGGCAATGTAGCAATTGCCTCATGTACACAAACAACCCTCTCATCCTACCACCCAACACCACAGCCTGTGAGAGATGCACTTATCTAGCCAAACTAGAGGCAAAGCTCTCTCCAACCAAGACTGAACTTGACAGTCAAGAGGAGAAGGCAAACACTTGCACCACACCACATTCATCACATAGTCCCATTAAACCTACAACAGCAAAATCCACACATAGAAACACAAAAACATTCACGGAGGCTCTCAGTAATAATCTGCTCAAGCAACAGAGACCTCCAAAGCAGAAATACAAGCAACCTCCACCCCCCCCAACACAACCCAAATGACACATAGCCCACAGACTCAATGTGCCAATAAACCAGAGCCCATAAGGCAAAACAACGTACCCAACACACTAGTCATAGGTGACTCTATAGTCAGGCACACTGATGTCCCACTCACCAGGCTAAACAAGGCAAAGGTTACTGTCAGCTGCCAGTCGGGTGCCAGGATCCGCCACATAACCCACACACTCAGGTCACTCCACAACAAGTACAAATATGACTCTGTCATTGTCCATGTCGGTGTGAATGACCTGAGACATACCTCCGTGGACTACATGAAAAGAGACATGGAAGAGCTCTCCGATCTTGTATCCCAGGCAGGTATGACCCTAGCCCTGAGTAGCATCCTGCCATCACCCAGAATTATACCACAGTACAAGGACAAAATGATTGACTTCAACAATTGGCTAAGCTTCTGGTGTCATTCTAAGGGGATCCAGTGTCTGTCTGCCTGGGACAGCATGGTTGAAAGACCACGATGCTTTGCCAGAGATGGCCTGCACCTGTCACCCCTGAGTTTCAGGGTACTGGTTAAGGTTCTTGCCACCACTATAGTGCCTTTTTTAGGCAAGGTTCAAATGACAAATTCACCACCATAACAGGAACAGCCAAGCAAAAACTGAGGGTAATGCTACTCAATGTTAGAAGTCTAAATCTCAAAATGCACTCACTCGAGGCACTCCTTAAAATAGAGAACATCGATATCTGTGCAGTGACTGAGACCTGGTTCAAGGCTCTAGAGAGCACCCCTGCATTACCAGGCTATAACTCATACCACACTTTTCGGCCATCTAACCTGGACCAGAACACTAAAGGCGGAGGTGTGTCCGTATTCATTAAGGATATCCACACCTCCAGGCTAGTTGTGCAGTATAATGCATCTGAGGTTATCCAAGTGCAACTAACTCTGAGCAAAACTGCAATCCAAACTGTAGCTTGCTATAGATCCCCCACCATGCCCTAGGATTCCCACTCCTCTTTTCTTGATATACTGGAAAATATTAGAGTTCAACCAAACACCCTAATAATGGGAAATTTCAACTACCCCACTATTAACTGTGAAAACTACTCATGTACCAACTCCTTCACTCAACACTTTCTGGAATTCATCAATTCCAATGCCTTGGATCAACTTATCCACACCCCCAACTGAGGCAACAATATCCTACACCTAGTCATTACCAACATGAGTGACCTGTGTTCCACACCTGAAGTCAACTCCTCATTGGTCAGATCCAACCATAAGCTAATCACCCTAGATATCTACATCCCGCCACCACCCACCATTAAGGAAACCACGGTAAAAAATTTCTCCAAAGCCAACTTCATGCTTCTTAAGACAGAAGTGGTGAACTTCATGAGACCCATGCAGATGGACAATACAGTTACGACTGCTGAATCCTACACAAATGCACTCTATAAGCACTTACACGAGTGCATGGATCATGCTATCTCAAACAGAACCAAGACGCTATCCTCCAAATAAAAGGAAGCTGATCAGGTGATCTCTTGCCATAAACAAACTCTACAACAGAAGGAAGAAACTGTTGCAAAAATTCCATGAGTGGAGGAGCTTTCTGGTCAGCCTCAGTAAGAAGCTGAGATCCCTTATAAGATCCTCCAAAGCTAGCTACAAAAACAAAATCACCACTGATTCTAAGGGCAACCACAAAGCATTCTATAGCTATGTCAAGAATCTCAATGGCAACACCCAGATCTACTCTGAGTTACAGCACAATGGCACGAAAATTACAGAACCAACTGATACTGCCAACATCCTGGCAAATAGGTTCAGTGCTAACTGTACCCCCCTCTCACCCCCTAAAGGACCCATATCTATGCAGGAAGAATGCAGAGTCCCTGTAATCACATCTATGCAGGTAAAAGCTGCACTCTCTAAAACCAAAAACACAGCATCCATGGGACCGGACAACATCACAGGCTGCATTTTATACGAACTTCAGAACGAACTGCTCCCCACCTAAGCACCAAGTTCAATCATAGTCTGACGTCAGGCTTTGTGCCCAATGAATGGCACGCAGCAACAGTTATTCCACTCCACAAAGGGGGAGCCACCACTGATCCTGAGAACTATCACTCTATTAGCCTGATGAGCCTCGTCTGCAAGGCCATGGAACGTATCATCATGGAACTCATAAGCAAAGAAACTCTGGACCCCACCCAGTTCGGGTTTGTGAAAGGCAGATCATGCCATCTGAACCTGATCAACTTTTTTGAGGCAGTCACCAAAGATGTAGATGAGGGTAAGGTGGTTCACACTGCCTATCTTGACCTCACCAAGGCTTTCAACACCATCCCCCATTATAGAATTATAGCTAAACTCACTAAACATAGTATAAATCCCTACATCACAAGATGAGTTGCCAATGGCTCACTGAAAGAACCCACGCTATAAAAGTTGCAGACTCCAAATCTCACTTCAAACCAGTGACAAGTGGAGTACCACAGGGTTCAGTCCTGGGACCTCTCCTGTTTGGTATCTACTTCTCTGAAGTACAGGCTAACACAGAAGGCCTCTGGCTAATGAAGTTCGCAGATGACTGCAAACTAGGAGCCATAGTCAAGTCCCCAAATGATGTGGACATCCTACAGAAGGGAATCACTGAGACAGATACCTGGTGTCAGAGGCATGGCCTCAAGCTCAGTGCCAAAAAGTGCATTGTCATGCCCTTTGGTAAAATCTCTGTACCCATGAACTACCACATAAACAGCAGTCTACTTACTGCCGAATGTGTGATAAGAGACCTTGGGACCCAGGTGGACAGTAGTCTCTCCTTTGATAATCATGTTGCCACACTAGTCAGGAAATCATTCTATGTGGCACACCTCATCACAAAAGGGTTCTCATCCAGGAAAAAAAGAGGTAATTGTTCCCCTCTACTCAGCACTCATTAGACCCATTATAGAGTACAATGCCCCTTTTGGAATGTACCTCACAAGACATCTGCAGCAGCTGGAAAGGCCACAGAAGTACCTTACAAAGAGGATTACTGGCCTCAAACAGATGCCCTACACTGACCGTCTCAAAAAACTCTAGATTTACTCTGTAGAATATCGCCTACTCCGAGGAGATCTCTGTCTAACATATAAAGCTATGTTGAACCCAGAGCTGTTGGACATGCTACACCTAAAGAAATCCCAATCCCTCTGAGCTACATGTTCTAGGGACCTAAACCTTGTCACCGCAATAAACAGGACATGCTGGAGGAATAGATTCCTATCCCAGAGACTTCCTATACTCTGGAACAAGTTACCCATCTATGTCAAGCAAAGTTCCTCATTAGCACTCTTCAAGAAAAATCTTGATGAGTGGATGGGAAATAGGAAATACACCACAGGGATCACTTATGTGACTCTGCTCGACAGGGGCACAGGAAATTAACTTTCTTGGGTGGCATAAGCCAGGGAACCTTGTTGACTAGTCTTACTTAGGCCCTTGGGCCGATATCCTAGTACCTCCTATGAACCTATGAACAGAAGAGAGGCAATGCAGCACAGTACACTAATGTAATCTGATCAGGCTCACTTGAGCAGACTTTGCAGTTAGACAAAAAAAGAAAAAAAAGAAATGTGCAGAACTGCATGGAACTGGAGAGTGCCATGTCTCAGCTCAGGCCAGTTAACAGCACCTGCAACGTAATACACCACATTCACTGCCCCCCAGTAAATCATTAAGCAAACTAAGAATCTGCTTTCAAGCCTGGATGCTATATATTTTAGCAGAGTCCAAAGTCCCAAGTACAGCACACAAAACACAAACCGGCAAGGAATTTTAAATAGCTTAAGGAGTAGTAATTTATTTGTTAACTGAATAAACCCTGTAGACACAAGCCTGTCTGGTTAATTGACTTGGTCAAAATCACTCAGCAGATAAATGGATACTGAGGGAATCCAACTCAGAACTATGAGAAAAAAACACCTTAGTAGTTCTTAGCCTTAGCTCTCTGCACTCAACTGTCAGATTTAAACATAAAACTGAAAGTGGAAATGAATATCAAAGGCCAGAGCATAAATATTTAAGGAAACAGTTCAACCAGAAGTGAAGAAATACTCTCAGGCTAGTTGCAGCATCAGATTGTTTTTTATGAAAGATTTCATTATTACACTCGCTGGCCCTATTTAAGCATAATTTGGATGATTGGATGGGAAACCACAAATTCAACCTGGGAGTGAAAGCACATGGCCTGTTACTGATAAGGAAGTAAAGGGGACCCAAGACAAAAAGAAGCATGGATGAATTTTTCATTTCATATACATTTTACTGCATTTCAAAATTTAATAAAAAAAAAATTGCATGTACATAAATTCCCCATGGTGCTCCCTGGTAACTTGTCTATCATATGACTTCTACTTATTCAGTCTCAAGAAAAAAATAGCAATAAAAGATACATCAAACATTTTTGCTCAGAACAAAAAAAACAGCACTATAAGATGTTGAACACTCTTATTTTTCCTTGCGGTTCTGCCTTACTTTTTATCAAACACAGTTATCTATCCCAAGTACAACAGATAGCCTTGTTGAACCCCATATGAAAAATGAAAAGGGCATTTCCTGCTGGAATACCTATGGGTCTTACATTTTGTGATAACTCATTCATTTAATCAGAGACATAGCTTGGAGGGCAAAAATGGGTGGCAGCCATGGGTGCAAGTTGCCACAGGGTGTGATTTGGTGTGTGGGAGTACAGTATAAGCTCCAATATTTATGATATATGAATGTATTTATGGTTCAGCTGAAGTGCTTAAGCATTTAGTAGTGTAAGGTGAGTATATGTGGAAGCCTGGTTGTTATGGTTTTAGCAAGCAGCTTGCTACAGTTGGAGAGAAGAGCTTTTCTTTTTTTTTTTAAGTTCCTCACCTTTACATTGAGAGGAGGCACCCCTGCTTCATTTTTATATCTTGCAAACAGCAGAACTGGCCTCTTTCCACCTTCTCCACTGTTATCTCACAGAAAGCAGAAAAAGTTCATAGCCAGTGAGTTGTGGTTCCAATACATTGGCGCAAGTTCCTACTGTCAACTGTACCTCCCCTCTCAAGAGGGCTAGGCCAGTCAAGTGTAGGGGGGAAATGTACCTCCCCTCTCAAGAGGGATAGGCCAATCAAGTGTAGGGAATTTAATGAATACTAACCTAGTTATCAAGGTCCCATTTGAAGGAAGATATTATATCACACAGCTTTATCTGCACGGTGTGCCTATTCCAGGGTCGAGGGAGATGTTGAACACTGAATCTGTCTCTCCACCTTATTTTATTGATGTTTTGAAGAAGGACCATAATCCATTTACTTCAAATATTTACGGGAATGTTTGATTTGTGAATGTACAAGTGATCCTAGACTACTAGGCTCTTGACTGCCAGGAAGGCTTCTCTGAGGAGCTTGTAAAACACAAAAAAAGGACAGAACTTCTAGTCTTTTCTGGTTGCTTAGGGATTTTTAAGACTGCGATCCTCTGCTAGGAACCTCTGGAGTCTTTCCAACTGCTTGATAGGTCTGATGAGGTACATCTCAAAGGGGGAATTGTAGTTTATAACTAATTTGATTAGTGCTGTTTACAAGAGTGCAATAACATCATTATATTCCCTTGGCAATCTGCTGTGACAAAAAAGATCTCTTGCCAACCACTGCTGCATGGTGATTAAAGAGGACAGAATCATCAAAACTGCTTCTCAGGTCTCTACATTTTTATTTTGAAGTGGGTTATTGTCAATGCTATTTGCTGGTGGAGGGACAGAATGTCTGCCATATGTGATGATGTTATATTTTTATCATTTAATTGAAACCAATTTTAAATACATCAGGCATATACAAATGTAAGATTCTGCTTAAGGGTTTCTGTGCAATAGGGTTATTTGACAATAACTTCCAGTTTGCAGTCATCCTCAGATTCAGTTAACCACGGGTCTTGGTTTTAAGTCTGTCAGTCAGAGAAGTAAATACCAAGCAAAAGTGATCCCAGCACTGTGCCCTGCAGGCAGCACTGGCCACCTACATGTTGTGTGATGCAGCCCGACTTCCTCAATGTATGGATTCAGTCTCTTAATCAATTTTCTGTCCATCTTACCACATTGGGGTCTATTTTTAATGCATTTAGTACATTAATTATGCTAACATCGGAGATGTCGGGGTCTGAAGGGAGAGATAAAATCACCAAGAAAAGGAGAACAGTATCGCTGGAACTGAATTCATGGTGAACACCTTCATATGGTGGATCCTATTTTTACCAAATCTCACCGACACGACACTGATATATAGACAGTGGGCCGGATTCATGAAGGCTTGCACGGAGTCTAAGAGTAGAGTAAGACGCCATGCAGCCAACATGTCCGACGAGCGATCCAGGAACAGCATTGCAAACAGCCCCTTAAACTGCTCCTACACAGACAGGGCTTGGATTTGCAAATTACCTCACTTGCAGCCAAAAGGCATGCAAATGAGGTAAATTTGCGATCCAGTAAGCACAAACCTGTCCGAGTAGGAGCCGTGTTATCTGCAGAAATGTACTCACTTGACATCTGAGTACCGTTCTGCAAATAGCACAATGGAGCTGTGACAGCTCCAAATAAAGGTTGCATATGGTTGAGGAAGCATGCCAATGGCCAAATATATGGCCACTGGCAAATTTCCCCGATGCAAAAAATAAAAATTAATTGTTTTTTTTCCTCAATCGGTGAGGTTTAAGCTTAGCGCAGCGCCGCACAAACAGGGTATGCTATAAAAATCAAAAAATAAGAAAATAAAAGCCACAAATAGACATTTTATAAGATACCATAATATACAATGCAAGTGAATGGCAGGCTGAAGACAACAAGGATACTGAGTAGGGGTTGCTAAGGGGGGAACTCAGTCCAAGAGATGTAACCAAGCATTACTAGGCAATCCTATGCAAATGAGGGTAAGGATAGTGAATCGCAAGTCTACATAGCAAATGAGCACAGTCAGTGGAGTGCAAGACTAGGATAAGGGGAGTAACAGAGTAGGATATAGGTGACATCATGAGGGGGGTATGTATGACAGTAGCTAATCTCATTGGAGCAGAGTGGCATGTGTTAGCTGTCAGTTGCTCATCACTGGAAGAGGTGTGTCAGTAGATATCCTAGCTAAAGTCAAGAAATAGAAGGTTTACACTGTGGGTATCACCAAAGTTTCTTGTAAAAATGCTTGCAACGTGTATGCGCGCTTGTGCGTGCTTATAACCTGAGTAAGACAGTGTGCGCGTGTGTAAGCAGAAGTTAGCATGTGTAACATTATCTAAATCTGTGTTAGCATATTTGCGCCTGTGTGCGTGAGTTTAAAACATGTGTAGGGCAGTTTAAAGTCTTGTAAGCACCTTTGCAGTCGTGTGTGCGCATTTAGGCAGGAATTAGCTAGTGTAACTCTGTCTAAGCATGTGTGCACACGTGTTAGCACGTGTGTGCGTGTCTGCGCTAGTGTGTGCAGCGCTGCCTCCCTAAGGAAATGGAAAGGGAAAAGGAAGCACAACAAACAGTAGGAAGTTAACCAGGGAGAGTCAGCAGAGCTAGCAGGTGGAAATAATCAGAATTAGGCAATTACACAGGCAGTAAACCAGCCCAGCCCAGCACTTAAAACTCTGCAAACAACTTTCACCATGTATTCCTCAGAGACACTGCAGCATTGCAGTCAGCTAAGAGAAGTGAATACTGAAAAAGCTGTACTGAGACAAAAAAATGTTAGGGGCTGCCATTGCTGTCATAAGGCGACATATGCAATATTGCTGAGGGTGGTGATAATGGTAATGCTGCTGATCAACACCCAATGCGGAGACAGAGAAGAGTGTACAGGCCCAGGGTAACCTACCAGGGACTACATGAGCTGGAGATAGTGGAGTGCTATAGAGTGGACAGAGACCTCCTGCAGCAAATTGTTGAGCTGTGCAGGCCATGCCTCACACACAGAACCAACAGAGGGGAACCCATTCCAGTGGAAACCAAGGTATGTGTTGGCCTATGAATACTAGCAACAGGTACCTTCCAGAGACCATCTAGTGATATGATGGGGATATCACAGGCATCAGCATCCAGGGTACTGCACCAGTTCCTGGATGCCATGTCAGCACATGCCGGTGATCATGTATATTTCCCCAATTCCCGTGAGGTATTGGCTAGCAATATGCGTCTCTTCCAGCAAATAGCAGAATACCCTGAGGTAGTGGGTGCAATAGACTGCACACACATATGCATCAAAGCACCAGCCAGTGAGCGGGGTAGGGTCTACTTCAACCGCAAGGGCTTCCCCTCCATCAACTGCCAGGTCATGTGTGATGCCCAGGGCATAATACTGAATGTGTGTGCTGGCTGCCCTGGAAGCTACCATGATTCCCATATCTGGCATCTGACGCAGCTGTACCAGACATTTGCCAATGGGGACATCCCACATGGTCACCTAGAGGGGGATGCTAGCTATGCACTGGAGCCGTGGCTGATGACACCCATCAGAAACACACACACACCTGAACAGGAACGCCATAATGAGGCACACGCACAAACATGAAATGTAATCAAGCGTGTGTTTAGGCTGCTCAAGTCACGGTTCCGGTGCCTGGACACATCTGGTGGAGCCTTGCAGTACTCACCAACTACATGTACCCAAATTGTTATGGTATGTGCTATGCTACATAATATGATTCTGCGAAAACAGCTGCAGCAGGACCAGCATAGGCCTGGCCCAAACAGCCCCCCACCATTGCTAAGGTCATCACAGGCAGAGCGTGACTCGGAGGAGAAACAACCTGAGCCTGCCCCAGTAGGCAGAAGGAGGCGTGCCCAGTATGCTTTGGCCTTGGCAAAGAGGCAACGCATAGCACATACACTGGCTCAGTAGGAACCCTGGAAATGATACCTCTCTCTGACCTGCACATATAGTAAAAGGGATGCCTAAGTTGACACTACCTGCCTCAAACATGTACAGGGAGTGTAGTATGTGCATCTGACATAGGCAGCCCTGCACCACCTGAGGCATGATTGCCATGTGTCAAGCAGTTTAAGGTAGTGCTAAACAGCATTTACCACCATGTAGTATATGCAAACAGAATCGCACACACCAACTAGTACAACTGTGGTCAATGTCGAGTAATATTGGGCAATGTCCAGCAAAGTTGGTAAATATACAGCAATGTCAGACAAGCCTGGTCTAAGTAGGGCATAGCAGAACAAAAGCCAACATGCTTATATTTGCTTAACTGGCCCTTAAGCAGTCTGGTCTGCTCAGTATGGAAATATAAAGCAGTGATGAGCCTCGAACCCAGGATACTGTGCACCATAGTTAGTACTGAACCATTAAACCATGACAGCATTGTACTGTTCAGCCAGTATGAAGGAATGATGATAAGTCTATGCAAAGTATCTCATGGAAACCCAGCAGGCACAGCATAATCCCTGTTGAGTTATGACACAAAGGTGAGTCCTGCAGTAAGAACAGAACTTGACTTCCAACACACACAGTATAAATGTTAATATTGGTCATGTTCACACACATCCACAAATGTAGTGGACTTCAGATCACAACATACTGAAAGGTCACACTGGGCATGCTCACACACTTGAATAAATGAGACATATGTCAGGCAACAAAACATGGAAAGCCTGAACTGGGCATGCTCACACACTTAGGCCATGTCTGACTACAGCAATGGGCCACACATATCTGGCAGTTGCATGTGTTAACCCAGGAACCTCTCACTATCCAGCAATCTGCCCTGTGCACATGTGCACACAGTTACATGACAACATACACTTATATGATATAGTGGAACCCTGTCATGATCAAACATGTTCTGCAGATACCCAAGTTGTTCATAGAAACTGGGAAAGCAAAGATGATAAAGACCTGCAAACAGTATCAGCAATAAATAATGTGCATCCCGAGTAGAAGCATAGGTTCAGAGGTCGATACTAGGCTATCTGCTCTAGGGTATGTACAAGCCTAGCCATAGTGTGTTTGGCTTTTGCAGCCCTGTCAGATTACTACACTGTGCCAGTGAATAGTAGGTCATACAAGATAGCCCATGTACATTTAGGCTAGTGTGCCTCTGTCTAGCAGGAACACAGAAGATATCCCATGGGTAAACATACGATCACCCATACAGCCGTCAAGATGTCCCCTATAGGTGGTTAGTGGGTGGCTCTGCCTATGTGAAACTGTGATCATAATCTGGAGTGAGTGGAGGCCCTGGGATAAGAATCTGTCCCTCCAGCATGTCCTATTAACATCTGTGCTGAGGTATATGTCCCTGGAGTGTATAGCTACAAGGGAGTTGGATATCCTGAGGTGGAGCATGTCCATTAATTCTGGGTTGGGTATTACTGCAAACAACAGTCACACATCATATCCGAGTAGGCGGTAAGTGACTGAGTAGAGCTGGAGTTACTGCATCTGAACTGTGCAGGTCATCTGTGTGAGTCCCTACATCTGCTTGGCGTGGAACGTATAGGTTCATATGTTCATAGGTAGATACTAGGCTATCTGCCCTAGGGCATTTATCAGCCTAGCCAGAGTGTATTTGGCTTCTGTCTCCCTATTAGATTAGTCTACTGTGTCTCTGTAAATTAGGTCACAGAAGGTACCCTTTAAGATTAGTTTGCTGTACCTCTGTCTAGCAGGGACACAGAAGAGATCCCAGGGGTGAATTTGCGATTTCCCATCCACGTGTCCAGAACTGGCTTGAAGAGGGTCAGTGAGGGGCTATGTCTAATATGAATTGGGATTCTATTCCAGAGTGAGGGGAGCCTCCGGGAAATTAATCTGTCCCTCCAGCATGTCCTTTTTATTCTTGTGCTGAGGTTTAAGTCCCTGGAGCGTATATCTCTAAGGGACATGGATATTTGAGGTGTCCATTAATTCTGGGTTTGACATGGCTTTGTATGTCAGGCATAGATCGCCTCTGAGTAGGTGGTAAGCAACTGCATACAGCTGGAGTTTCTTTAGTTGAGCTGCATACGACATCTGTTTGTAGCCCATGATCCTCTTGGAGAGGTACTTTTGGGTCTCTCCAGTTGCTGCAGGTGTCGGGTAAGGTACATCCCAAAAGGGCCATTGTATTCAAGTATGGGGCTGATGAGTGACGAGTAGAGGGGCACAATGACCTCTTTTGATCTAGATGCGAACCCTTTTGTGATAAGGTGGCATATATAGAAGGTCTTTGTAACCACTTTGGCAATGTGATTATCAAAGGAGAGATTACTATCCACATTAGTCCAGAAATCTCAAATTACTACTGCTGTACTTAATGGATTATCACCTATGTGGTAATTTGTGTGCACCTTGTTTTTTCCCAAAGGAGATGACTATGCACTTATTAGCATGTAGCTCGAGCTCGTGGATCTGGCACCAAACATCCATCTCTGTGAGACCCTTCTGGAGGATGCTTGTGTCAGCTGGAGAGTTGAATATGGCCCCCAGTTTGCAGTCATCTGCGAACTTTGTCAGCCATAATCCCCCTGTGTTAGTCTGAAACTCAGAGAAGTATATACCAAACAAGAGAGGTCCCAGAACTGAGCCCTGTGGGATGCCACTTGTAACTGGTTTGGATTCGGACATGGCACCTGCAATTCTGACCATGTGGGTTCTATACCTGAGCTAGTTTGCAACCCATCTTGCGATATAGGGGTTGATATTTAAGCTGGTAAGCTTATTTATGATGCCCGAGTGGGATATTGTGTCTAAGGCTTTTACGAGGTCCAGGTAGGCTGTGTGGACTACCTTGCCCTCATCTATAGCTTTGGTAACTGTTTCAAAGAAATCAACTAGGTTTAAGAGGCAAGATCTGCCCTTACCAAAGCCAAATTGGGTAGGGTCCAGTGTCTGGAGGCTCCCAATGACTTTGTTTATGAGTTCCATGATAATACGCTCCATAGCTGTACAGACCAGACTAGTCAGGCTTATGGGGCGATAGTTCCCAGGGTCCGTTGTGGCACCACCTTTGTGGAGTGGAACCACTGCGGCTGTACGCTATTATTTGGGTACATATCCTGTAGTAAGGCTAAGTTTGAACAGTGACTTAATGTGAGGGTTCAGTTCTTCTTGGAGCTTGTGTAAGACACAGCCTGGGACACCGTCCAATCCCATAGCTGCTGCGTGTTTTGCTTTGGAGAGGGCAGCTTTCACCTGTGCAACTGTGATGTCAGGGAAGGTACATTCATTTGGGATAGGCATTTGTTCCTCTGGGGGTGAAGGGGGGAGAGGTTTGCGCTGAATCTGTCTGCCAGGATGTTGGCTATGTTGGTAGGTTTGGTATATTTTGTACCATTATGTAACAATTCAGAGCATATCTGGGAGTTTCCACCCATATTATGGACATAACTAAAGAAGGGCTTGTGATTATCTTTAGTGTCTAGGGCAATTTCCCTTCCGAAACTGGCCTTTGATGATTCTATGAGGTATCGAAGTTTCCTGCTTATACTGTTCAGAGATGCCTTCCATTTTTGGGATTATGCTCTGTCATGTAGTAGCTTCCTCCTTCTGTTGTATAGCTTATTTATGGCCGTGGTCCACCAAACAGGTCTCCTGTTTTTGGAGGAGTAAGTCTTCGTTTTATTTGGGATAGCACGATCCATGCATTCCTGCAAGTGCTCATAGAATGCATTTGTAAAGGATTCTGCAGATTGGCCTGTATTATCCTCTGGGCCATGGGCTTTGAAGGATTCCACCTCAGTCTTGAGAAGTGCAAAGTTGGCTTTTGAGAAATTCTTTACAGTGATTTCCTTGGCTGGGGGTGGGGACGGGATATGGATGTCCATGGAAATTAGTTAATGGTCTGATCTTACCAATGAGGGGTTTACCTCTGGTGTGGAACATAGAGTCCCTATGTTGGTGATGACCAGGTCCAATATGTTGCTCCCTCTTGTGGGAGTGGTGACCAGTTGTTCCATCGCATTACAGTTTATAACTTCAAAGTACCGTTGGGCGAGTGTGTTTGGATATGAGTAGTTGTTGCAGTCAATGTTTGGGTAGTTGAAGTCACCCAATAACATAGTTTTAGGAGAGACCTTGATATTCTCCAGTGTTCTCAGGAATGCTAAGTGGGGTTCCTGCAATAGGGAGGGTGTTCTGTAGCAGGCTACAAACTGAAAGGCAGTTTGGCCCGCTGTTAGTTGCACATGGATGGTTTCTGATGCTTCATGCAGTGCCACTAACCTGGAGGTGTAGGTTTCTTTGATGAATATAGATACTACCCCTCCTTTTGAGCCTCGGTCTGAGTTTTGTGTCTGAAATGCATGGTATGAGTTATAACCTGGTAGTGCTGGGGTGCTCTCAGGAGCCTTGAACCAGGTTTCTGTTACTGCACAGACATCGATATTCTGCATACTGAGGAGAGCCTCAAGTGCATGCATCTTGAGGTTTAGACTTCTGGCATTGAGTAGCATTACCTTTAGATTTTGTATCCTTGGGTTGTCTATGGAGGTGGGTTTGTCCTTTGAGCCTCACCTAAAAAATGCACTATGGGGGTGGCAAGAGGCATGGTCAGTATACGAAAGCCTAAGGGTGACAGGTGCAAGCCGTCCCTAGCGAAGCAACGTGGTTTGTCGGGCATGTCATCCCAGGCTGACAGACACTGGATCCCCATTGAATGACACCAATACTTTAGACAATTGTTGAAACTGATCATTTTGTCTTTATACTCTGGCATCATTCTTGGTGAGGGCAAGATGCTACTCAGGGTCAGGGTCATACCAGCCTGGGCTACATGATCAGAGAGCTCCTCTATGTCTCTTTTCTTGTAGTCCAGGGAGGTACGTCTCATGTCATTCACACCTGCATGGACAATGATGGAGTCATACTTGTACTTGCTTTGGAGTGACCTGAGTGCTTGCATTATGTGGTGGATCCTGGCACCTGACAGGCAGCTTACAGTGACCTTCTCCTTGTTCAGTCATTTGAGTGGGACTTCAGCGTGCTGGACAATAGAGTCCCCTATAACAAGTGTATTTGGTGTGTTGTTTGGCCTTAAGAGCTGTGACTGTGAGGCACACTGATCTTGTGAGATATGTGATTCATGGGTATTGTTGAGGGGTGGCTGTTGCTTGGGTATCTGTGGCCAGTACAGTTGCTGCAGGTGTTGGACAAGGTACACCCCAAAGGTGGCATTGTAACCAAGCACGGTTGTTATTAGTATAGGGGCACAATTACATCACACGATCTAGATGTGAAACCGTATGGGATAAGGTTGCTTATATAGAAGGTCTGTCCAACCACTGTGGCAACGTGATGTCAAAGGCGACAGTACAAATAAGTCATGTCCCCAATCACCTAACAACACCTACCATATGTAATGGAGTACTACTATGTGTTAATGTGTGGGCATGTTGTTATTCCCAAAGGGGATGACTATGCAACTAATGGCATTTAGCTGTAGGCCATGGCTCAGGCACCAGTCATCCATCTCTGTGAGACCCTGTTGGAGTATGCATGTGGCAGCTGGAGAGGTGATTATGGCACCCAGTTTGCAGTCAAGTGCGAACAAGGTCAGCCATATTCCCCCTGTGGTAGCCTGTACGTCAGACAAATATATACTGAACAAGAGAGGTCCCTGGACCGAGCTGTGTGGGATGACACGTGCAACTGGTGTATAGACAGACATGGCACCTGCAATTCTGACCATGTGGGTGCTATCCCTGATCCAGGTAGCAATCCATCATGTGAGATATGTGTCCATATCGATGCTGGTGAGCCTATGCATAATGGCCCAGTGGGTTATTGTGTGGAAGGTTTTAGCAAGCTTCAGGTAGGCTGCGTGTACAACTGTCCCTATGTCAATGGACCTGTTAACCGTCTAAAGAATACAAACATATTCAAGAGGCAAGATCTGCCCACAACAATGCTGAAATGTGTAGGACACAGTGTCTGTAGGTTCCTGATGTCTATGTTTAAGAGTCCTATGACAATACGCTCCATAGCTTTGCATAACAGGATAGTCAGGCTTATAGGGCAATATTGTCAGTGGTCCGTTCTGGCACCAACTATCTGGAGTGGGACCACTGTCGCTGTACGCCATACTGTGGGTACATATCCTGTAGTAACTCCGATATTGCACAGTGATGTAATGTGAGGGTTACGTCTGTCATGAAGCTCGTGTAAGATGCAGGCTGGGACACCAACTGGTCACGTTGATGCTGTAATGTATGCTTTGGGGAGGGCAGCACTCACCTGTTACTGTGTGGTGTCAGGGAGGTTACACTCTGTTGGGATGGATAGTCGCTCCCTAGGGGGGATGGGGGGAGACATCTGCACTGAACCTGTTTGCCAGGATGTTGGCTATGCCAGTGGGTTCAGGATAAGTGTAGTCAGTATGCAGTAACTGACAGCATATCAGTGAGTGTCCACCCAGGTTCCTGACATAACTGACAAAGGCCTTGTGATAGTCCTATGTGTCTGGTGCAATTGTCCGTGAAAAGAAGACCTTAGATAAGTACATGAGTGATCATAGCTATCTGCTAGTACAGATCACAGATGCTTTCCCCGTCTGGGATTGTGCTCTATCATGTAGCTTCCTCCTGACATTGTACAGCTTATTAATGGCTGGTGTCTACCAGACAGGTCCCCTGCCATTGGAGGAGTTAGTCTTGTTGTTATTTGGGTAGCACAATCCATGCAGTCCACTAGGAGTCCATAGAGCATGTATGTAAAGGAGTCAGCAGTCGGAGCTATATTTGACACTGTCTCAGGGTCTCTGAAGGATGCCACCTTGCTCTGGTGAAGTGAGACGTTGGCTCATCAGAAGTTCAGCAAGATTACCCAGGATGGGTGTGTGGAGTGTATATGTATTTTAAGTGAGATAGATGTATGTTCCGACCTTACCAATGAGGGGTATATTGCTGGTGTGGAACATAGAGTCCCCATGTTGGTGATGATCAGGTCCAATAAGTATTCCCCCTTGTGGCTGTGGTGACTGGTTGTGCCATAGCATATGAAGTTACAAATTGTAGCGACTGTAGGGCGAGGTTGTTGTGGCTTGAGTAGTATCCGCAGTCAATATTCGTGTATCTGATGTCACCCAATATAATGGTGTTTGTGGAGACCATCATATCCTCCACTGTTCCCAGGAAAGCCGATTGTGGTTCCTGAGTATGGGAGGGTGGTCTGTAGTAGGCAACAAACTGAAAGGCAGTTTCGCACAATGGTAGTTGTATATGTATGGTCTGTGATGCTTAGTGCAGTGCCACTAACCCAGAGGTGTGTGTATCTGTGATGTATATGGGTACACCCCCTAGTTGTGTTGTCCGTTCCAAGTCCTGTGGTCAGAAAGCATGGTATGAAACATAACCTGGTAGTGCTGGTGTGCATATGTGACCCTGAACTAGGCGTCTGTTAGTGCACATATATTGCTATCCCCCATACTGAGGGGAGTCCTGAGTGGCCGCAATATGAGGGTAACACATCTGGTGTTGAGCAGCATTACCCTTAGTGTTATTTAACCTGTATTGTCTATGTAGGTGAGTTTGTCTTTTGAGCCCTTCTCAACATATGCACTATGGTGGTAGCAAGACCCTTAGCCAGCATTCAAAGGTCCAAGGGTGACAGGTGCAAGCTGTCCATAGTGAAGCTACGTGGCATGTTGAGCATGTCACCACAGGCTGACAGACACTGTATCCCCTATGAATGACACCAATCTGTTAGCTAAGTGTTAAATGTGATATGTTTGTCTGTATACTGTGACATCATACTTGGTGGGTGTAAGATGCTAGACAAGGTCAGGGTCATATTGGCCTGTGCTACATGATGACACTGTTCCTCCATGTACCATGTCATGTGGTCCAGGGAGTAATGTCTGAGGTTTTACGCACCAGCATGGACAATGATGGTGCCAGTCCTGTACTTGCTTTGTAGTGACCTGACTGCATGTGTTATGTGGCAGATCCTGGCACATGACAGACAGCACAAAGGGACTATTCCCTTGTATGGGCTGGTGAGTGGTACGTCAGTGTGTCTGACAATAAGTGTCGCCTATCACAAGTGTATTATGTGTGTTGTTTAGCCTGAAGGCAAGTGACTGTGTGGCACACTGACATTGTGAACTATGTGAGATGTGGGTATTATAGTGGGGTAGCAGTTGTGTGTGTGCCTGCTGTGGAGGTCTCTGCTGCTTAGGCAGAGTTCATTTACAGCATCCGAGTATGTGTATGTGTGATAATGTGGTTTGAGTGCTGTCGCCAGAGGATATGTGAGACCGATATGTGGTGTGTGTGGTTATCCTCACCACCTGATAGACTATGCCAGTCATGGGTCGAGAGAGTTCAGCACCCTGTATGTCTCTATAGGTGCATCTCACACATATATCTGGGTTTGTTGTGAGGAGGAGAGTGTTGTCTGTGTACATGAGGCAGATGTGACATTGTGTCTACATCACAATATTCACCAGCTGGACTGGAGAGTGCACACAAAGCCGACCCCTGGACATGCTGGGATATCATCATGACATACTCTGTAGCCAGATGACAAAGGATCAGTAGGGTGTTAAGTGTGTATAGGAATATAACAGGGATTAGTCCTCAGGTTTGTTGGTGTTCTGTAAAGAGTAGTTGAGAAGGAGTCCAGACTGAATCATGACACCTCTGACAGCTATGTCATATATAGCAATGTACACACACATAGATGTCATGAGTCAGGGCCAACTGTACCTGACTGACAATGCCGACATCCTGACAGACAGGCCCATATATACATACCCACCTCCCACCGACGATAGACCATATCATCATACCAGGAGATATCACATGTAGAATGGAGGAACAGCTACCCCCAATGCTAAAAGCATGGCATCAAGTGGACTGCATTGATTCCCAATATGTGTCATGCATAAACTACAGAACAAACAGATCCTGCACCTGAACAGTCAGCTGAACCCCCCCCCTACACAGGATGTGGAACCATTGAATGTGTTACAGCAACATATGGCACTCCACACAAGTGTTGGTGCACAACACACCATGGGATGTACAGTCCAGTATGCCTATAAAGTATGATCTGCAAGCCATGGAGTCCATCATGGTTGAAGTCATAAACAGAGCTATTGGAAGCTGACATACACACAACACTACTAACCGTGGTATGTTCATGTGCAGATCATGGTTCTCAAACATGCTAGACTGTCTGTACAGCCACACAGGACATACTTCACTGAACACAGCTACACATGTCTCACATACACTTTGAATAGCCATTTATCAACATCCCAGACACATGTAGTACCCACAAAACCAACAAGCTGTGCATAAATATGTGTTGACATATGAAGGAATGTCGATGTGTCCACAGATAGGTCACACAAGGTAAGGATTATGAGTTCCTGTTCCAGCTGTTGACACCTGACGTCCCACACGGACCATTCCTGGAATGGCATAAAACAAAGTGTACACACATTACCATGTCCAGTCTGATGATGTCACTACTCTAGAAATACAGACAGAGAAGGGAGACCACCCAATAAAGCACATAGTGCACTGCGCTAATGTGTCTCTCTCTAGTATCGTAACCTAATTAGGTAGGGGTTTGAATCCTGCAAATGCTGTCTGTGTGTGTGTGGGGGGATGTGTGTGTAATTCTCTTTGAAGGAGTGGCCTTTTTGAAGACTGGGAAAACACACCAAAGATGTACATTCCTCTTTGGAATGACTGATGATGTCACCACCCTAGAAATACAGACAGAGAAGGGAAACCACTCAGTAAAGCAAATAGTGTGCTGTGCTAATGCGTCTCTCTCTCTCTCTAGTATCATAACCTAGTTAGGTAGGGGTTTGAATCCTGCAAATGCTGACTGTATGTGTGTGCAATTCTCCTTGAAAGGAGCGTCCTTTTTGAAGACTGGGAAAACACACTAAAGATGTACATTCCTCTTTGGAATGACTGATGATGTCACCACCCTAGAAATACAGACAGAGAAGGGAAACCCCCCAGTAAAGCAAATAGCGCGCTGCGCTAATGCGTGTTTTTCTCTAGTATCATAACCAAGTTAGGTAGGGGTTTGAATCTTGCAAATGTTGACTGTGTCTGTGTGTGGGGGATGTGTGTGCAATTCTCCTTGAAAGGAATGGCCTTTTTGAAGACTGGGAAAACACACTAAAGATGTACATTCCTCTTTGAAATGACTGATGATGTCACCACCCTAGAAATACAGACAGAGAAGAGAAACCACACAATAAAGCAAATAGCGTGCTGTGCTAATGCGTCTGTCTTTCTCTAGTATCATAACCTAATTAGATAGGGGGTTGAATCCTGCAAATGCTTACTGAGTCTGTGTGTGGGGGGTGTGTGTATGTGTGCAATTGTCCTTGAAATGAGTGCCCTTTTTGGAGACTGGGAAAACACACTAGAAGATGTACATTTCTCTTTGGAAAGACTGATGATGTCACCATCCTAGAAATACAGCAGGAGAAGGAAAACCAGCCAATAAAACAAATAGCGTGCCGTGTTAATGCGTCACTCTCTAGTATCATAACATTGCTAGGTAGGTGTTTAAATCCTGCAAATGCTGACTGTGTGTGTATCACTGTTGGTCAACAGGGTGTGGATTTTGCTTTTACTATGATATGATGACAACAGTAAGTACATTGCAGACATCAGGTATCTGCGTGGCAAATATATATGTGTACATGTCCCCTCAATCAGCACATAGGTGTGAAGCCTGCATACTACATGAATACATTTGTTTCCATTGACAGGTTGTGCCGCTGCTACTCTGATCGTAGGTCACATATGTATGCATGTGACATGGCCATTCACTGTCATGTTCTGTGACCAAGGTCATCTGTGGCACACACACCCATGACAGTTACTTAAGAGTAGTGTGAGTGAGGGTATATGGCTGGGGTATATGTCAGACATGGTCATACACAACAAAGTCTGCCAAGAATGGACAGTCTTTATAGGTGTACGACTGCCTTGTGGATATGCATTCAGGCCTCTATAATGTCTGTGATACATCTTGGGACTCCACAATACTTATGGATATGTGGATATGAACAGACATATGACATAACATGGGTCTGTATGTACACAATGGTACCCGACATACATGTTGAGGGCTACCACCGGTGTGGTACTGATGGGATAGTATGTATAGTACATGAGGATGACTATGCCATAGTCAGCTTACTGCTATACAGCATGTATCACACAACAGGTATCTGTCTGTATGATATCCTTGTGTAGGATATGCATCCCATCCAGGGAATGCATTGTAGGCCATTCCATGCATTCCCGGATTTGGATGGACACATCCCTAGTGTGTCTGCATGTACCTAAGGGGGGCTATATGACACACAGGTGTGTCACAGTAATGGGTGGCGGTCATCACCACTGGTTAGTGTTATAGTGTAGCACCGGAAGGATCCAGTTGATACTGGGTTCCCTACCACTGTGTGTCATTTGTCAGGACATCATCCAATGATTGCTTATAGTCATGCTGTTGAGGTTGTGTATACTACCAGACCGCAAATCATTGACTGATATTAACAGTATCACCCGCGGCATAGTGTCAACCCATGTCATACACACATCTACCCATGTTAGTACATAACTGTAGTAGAATGCATACTGGCCATTGAACGATGCAATGGGATGTTAATAATGTGTACGACAGGGTATGCCACATGTCCCATGTGTCCACCATGCAAGTACATCCAGACAGTGCACACCCACCATGTTCACAGATGTACAATTGCTAATCTGTACTGCACACATCACACACATACTGTCCACTCACCAACACATGCTGACAACACATCACACATCAGCCAAGTGGATAATACATACTCAGACCTAACAGTGGAAAATACATACTCAGACTTAACAGTGGTGTAAACAATGCTACATTGACAAACAGAGCTTTGATGCATAATGTCTGCTCAGATATACCTACAAGGATGTAGTTAGACTTCCTTGTTGGCAACTCGTAACATCTTGTCCGTGTTATTTCAAATGTATTTTAAACATATTTTATACATTTGAAACGCATTTTATGTATTGTGCAATGAACGTTCGATTTTATTATTTTGGTTTGTTCATTAGTATGCTTTTCAGCAATATATCTGCTTAACCTCGGGCTGCTTGGAGAGGTATAAGCAGTTTTATTGATGTCACGTTAATAAAATAGTTAAAACAAAAACGCGAACTGAAAACCAATGAGAGCGGTAGAAACCAGGTTTAATTTAGCGATAAAACAAATGAATAAAACGCTTTCGGTAAAGACTGTGCTTCACCTTCATCAGAATACAAAGTACAAGATACAAAGTTACACATCTTTTAAAAGTATCGCCAGAAGACAATTAGAGACGTCACTTCTGAAGAAGGCGTGTTTACTACCTGGCGTTCACAAAACAAAAATGAGAATATTTTATATAATAAAAAACATTGCAAAAATGTGTTTGAAAATTCTTTTCAGATGTATAAAATAAATAGAATAAAATAGACAAATCTTCAACAGCACAAGGCTATTAAATAGCCCTACATATTAAATCCAGCAGCAAAGACATTTTATGACAGTTTTAGTAAGTCTCATTATCAGAAAACTACAAAAAAACCTTTAAATAAGTTAATAACAATATATCTCTTAAAAGAGTCTTTTAACTTACTTATGTACAGAAAGTTTGGTGGATTACCATCATCAGAAAATTAGTATTGGTCAATTAGGCACACTTACCATCTATTTTTCATCTATATCTAAAAATTCAATGTAATATATAAGTAATATTTAATATTTAAATTCCTGTATTTCACATGTATTGAATATATTAAATCCATAACGTACTTGTAAAAAATATTTGTTAAAGAAATTTGATAGAAAAAATAAAAATCAAAATTAATAAATAATTAATTAGTGCATTTAAATTATTAAATAGATAAATATCTATTTCTAAACCAATACAAAATAAAGTTTAAAATGCTGTGATATTCCTATTATGTTAAATGAAATATGTATATCTCTTATTATCTTTTAAGGGCTAACAATTTAAGAATACATTTGATAGATACTACTGGTGAATATTTGATAGACCCTACTGGTTTAATTGAAAGTTCTCTTTTTCACCAAGAACTGTTGAAAATGTTCGACAGGCAGGGGTTAGAATTTCTGAATGGACTGATTAACTATTATAAAACTGAGATTGGTGACTTGAAGGCTGACTTGGAAATTTTGGAACACATCATTAAAACGCATGAAGAATTTCCAAGATACAAATATGAATATGCCCGCATTTTTTCGAGTATAGATGCAACCATTACAAAGTTGCTAACAAATAAAAAGAAAAAAATAGCGTGGGACGTTTCAGATTATAGTAACAACAAGGCATATCCTAGGCCTCCAGTTTTCCACCCTAGAACTTTCAATGCTTCCAATCAATCTATCAGTCTTCTTGATGAAAACAATTCAGAACCAATAGATAATGAAACTAACAACGACCCCATCCCTGATGAGCCACAAATACAACAACTGAGGCATAGTGAAAGATTAAACAGCAACAAAAATAACAGAAACAACAATATGGGTAACAACAAAAACCAACAGGGAAGTTCTAACAATAACTATAACAACAACACTGATGGTTCAACTCAGGGTTTTCACAGGAACTCCAATGGTCCCCAGAACAACCACCAGTCGAACAAGAGACAATATCCACCCAGGAACAGGAGGAGACAGAGGAGGAGATAATCAATGGACTAAGGCCAAACGTACATCCCCTAATATTTAAAAGCACAGGTGGCGATTTTAGTGTTTATAACTTTACAGAACTGAACATCAAACAAGAATGGGTCGACTTTTTTTCCAAAGGCCTATCCTTTGTTCCTAGTAAAAAAATGGACCTAGTTAAAACCATTATAGATTTAAAATTGTTTGTTCGCAAACTTAATTTAGATGTTCTAATAGGTAACAGCACATCTTTAGTTAACTCTAGATGAGTTTCTAGTGTATTTTACCCTGTACTGCACCCCACTCTTGGGTTATTCGAAATAATGTGTGAAATGGACCTTAGAGACTTGCAAAAAACTAGTGACAGCCAGTTTGATAACAATACTAATACTAAAACATCAGAATATGAAATAATTAATCTTTTGAAAATATGTCAAATACGTGCAATGAAACCAGATAAGGGTGGTGGGTTAGTTTTAATGAACCAAGAGGCATACGTTAAAGCCATGCTTAGTCATCTTAACACAGATGTTTACACAAAAGCATCAGTTAGTGAGCTCAATACAGTCTATAGGAGAATTAAGAACATACTAGAAGATCTCTTCTTAGAAGCATACATTGATCTACACTTGTACCAATATTTATTAATGATAGCACCTAGAGTTCCAGCCCTTTTGGGGGTTCTTAAACTACATAAATCCATCAGTAATCCACCATTTAGACCAATAGTTGATGGGAGAGGTTCGGTGACATATGCATGTGCCAAACAAGTAGACAATTTGTTGAAGCCCCTCATTGAATCTGAATCTCAAATTTGCAAAGATTCATGGAGCTTCTTACACAACATTAACAATGTAGAATACCATGCTGAGACATACTTTTTAACCATAGATGTCAAGGACCTCTATACTGTCATCCCCCAGCATTTAGGTATGGAATGGATTAGAGATTACTTAATTTCCTAAAAGGTAATGGACAATACTATTTACTTAATTGAAACACTGCTTGAAGTAGTATTGTCCAATAACTTTATGATGTTTGAAGGAGATCTGTATTTGCAAAAATCTGGCGTAGCTATGGGCTCCCCATGTGGCGGGAGCTTTGCGAATGCCATCATGGCACATTGGGAAAACACTTTATTTTTCCCTCACCCAATGTTTAAAGAACATGTCTCCTGGTACACCAGATACCAGGATGACATGTTTTTAATTTGGAAAGGACCAAAAGCCCTAGTCCCTTCTTTTATTACAAGCATTACGGAGCTTACCGATTTTTTGCAATTTACTTTTAACATAGAAGAAGACAGTATTAATTTTCTTGATATTTTACTTAATAAAGATAGACAAAATTCGAAGTACATTAGCAAGATTTATAGGAAACCCACATACTCCAATGCTTTCTTGCACTTTAGTAGCTGCCATCCTTTCCATCAGAAAAAAGCAGTTGTTAAAGGCCAAATGGTCAGAGCTGCAAGAATGATAACAACACTTTCAGATTTTGAATATGAATGTGAGAATTTGGAGAATATGTTTATAAACAGAGGGTATCCTATTAAACTAGTAGCTAGCATCAGGAATGAGGTTAGGTGCAAAAGTCTTTCAGGACACTTTATACCCTTATTAAGTGAGCGAACCACCAACACTAGCCTATTAAGCGTACAACATGCAGAAATACATTCCCTTACAAATGACACTTACAAAAGTAGTTTTTTGTGCACTTTTTCCAGTGACTATAAATATGTTAGTGGTATCATGAATAAGAATTGGAGAATTATCTCTGAAGACCCAGTACTGCTTAATAAGCTAGGGTCGCAACTCAAAGTTATTTATAGAAGAAATTATAATTTGAAAGTTCTTTTAGAAAAGAAGACAAAACCACAATTTATTCCATCAAATGGTATGTACAAATGCGGTACTTGCCCACAATGTACATCGATTTTAGTAACAAAAGAAGTAGTCATTAATGACAAGGTATATAAAATAAATAAAAGATATAATTGTGAGTATAAAGGTGTTGTTTACGCAGCACTATCTATATGTAAATGTGTTTTATATTATATAGGCAAAAAAAAAAAAAAAAAAAGAAAAGAAGATTTATATGCATGATTATAGTAGAAAGGATATCAATAACGCTTTAGCAAAGCACATACTTGAGTACCCTAACCACAATTTTAAATTTGTCATTTTACATCAAAGAACAAATGACCCAAGAGGTGGCCCATGGCAGTTAACTTTGGAGATAGATGAGTTAATGTGGCAAATTAGGACCACCGCATGTGCATACCCTGGTCTTAATGAACATATATCTATCAAATGTATTCTTAAATTGTTAGCCCTTAAAAGATAATAAGAGATATACATATTTCATTTAACATAATAGGAATATCACAGCATTTTAAACTTTATTTTGTATAGGTTTAGAAATAGATATTTATCTATTTAATAATTTAAATGCACTAAATAATTATTTATTAATTTTGATTTTTATTTTTTCTATCAAATTTCTTTAACAAATATTTTTTTACAAGTACGTTATGGATTTAATATATTCAATACATGTGAAATACAGGAATTTAAATATTAAATATTACTTATATATTACATTGAATTTTTAGATATAGATGAAAAATAGATGGTAAGTGTGCCTAATTGACCAATACTAATTTTCTGATGATGGTAATACACCAAACTTTCTGTACATAAGTAAGTTAAAAGACTCTTTTAAGAGATATATTGTTATTAACTTATTTAAAGTTTTTTTGTAGTTTTCTGATAATGAGACTTACTAAAACTGTCATAAAATGTCTTTGCTGCTGGATTTAATATGTAGGGCTATTTAATAGCCTTGTGCTGTTGAAGATTTGTCTATTTTATTCTATTTATTTTATACATCTGAAAAGGAGTTACCAATTTTCAAACACATTTTTGCAATGTTTTTTATTATATAAAATATTCACATTTTTGTTTTGTGAACACCAGGTAGTAAACACGCCTTCTTCGGAAGTGACATCTCTAATTGTCTTCTGGCAATACTTTTAAAAGATGTGTAACTTTGTATCTTGTACTTTGTATTCTGATGAAGGTGAAGCACAGTCTTTACCGAAAGCGTTTTATTCATTTGTTTTATCGCTACATTAAACCTGGTTTCTACCGCTCTCATTGGTTTTCAGTTCGCATTTTTGTTTTAATAAAATAGTTTTTAGCCGGCATTCATGAGTTGTCTTTTTGAAGAATATTCATCATATTGGCATTGACGGAGAATTGTTATATTACATTCGAGACTGAAGAAAGCATCACAGGGGATTATTTACATGTTTTTATTGCTAGTATCCTTTTGACTTTTTGGACAGCTTGGCCTTACTGTTGTATTTCAGCGAACCAAAGGTGTTGGATCACTTATTGGAACTCTGTGGCATTTTGATATTTTCAACTCGCTATTATTGCTACACTGTTATAGTGTCACGCTGTGCATCAGCACCATGTTAGCCTGTCCCTCCGTCAATAATGCAGATGACAGGAGGCGGCGCAGGTATCATCATATGCACAGGGCATTTTGTTTTTTGCCAGAGCCTGACATTGACCCATCCAATCGACATGTCTGTGTGTGTGTGTGTGTGTGTGTGTGTGTGTGTGTGTGTGTGTGTGTGTGTGTGGAACAACAGTACAGCATGGGCCAATGTTGATGTAATATGTGTGTGTATGTGTGAGCCCTAGTTGTTTGCTTAATGTGTGTTTGTCTGCATGCACACAGCTCCACCATGTGGCTGCCATATACGGTGGTTTGTGGTACAGCCAACGACTGTACTTGCTTGGCTGTACAGATCACTGTCTCTGGCTATGAACACAGTACCTGTGCCTGGCAGGGGTGCTACTGATGGTATCAGGTACCAACCCTGACTGGGTACTGTCATCAGAGGCAGGGGTATGATGGCTGGACCCATGTCCCTGCTGGGACTGGCCAGAGCCATGTGCACGTGGTCTACTGGGACAGACAATGGATAGGCCAGCTGTTGAAGTTGCTGGCATGTGTCCGTGTCGATGTCGCAACCGTCCCACATGGTCCTGGCTTGAGGAAGACATGTTGTGGAGGGCATCTATTGTCTCCCCCCAACGTCTATCAATGACCTCGGTGTATGTCCGGATGGCACTGGCAAGGTCACGGATGCTGTCATTGATAGCGGTGTTATGTGCCCTCTGTGCCCTAAGTGCCTGCCTGGTGTACTGTTCCATACATGCCTGAGCCTGCATTACAGCCCAGAACATAGTGGTCGTCATAACACCTGTGAGGGAACGCCTGCCAGGGGCAATACGTCCAGTGGTGCTCCCCCAAGAACCTCTGGACCTCCACCTATGTGGTACCGTTGCGGGTCTATGGCTATGGTTGCTGTGAGGGGATGCATGTGCCATGGGTACCACACTCTCCTGGTCAATGCCAACTATATGCTGTCCCTCCCCTATGGCCATTGGTGGTGAGGGATGTAATGGCAGTATGAGTGTGTGCATGGATGGGGTTGAACACTGTGTACTGTCGATTGGTGGACCAACGACAGACCCTGTCAAATCTCCCTGTGCCAAAATACATGTCTCATCATCACCACTATCCGTGGCAGTGGCTTCAGGTCACCTGCTGCTTTCGCCAAGCCCTACCACAGCACCTGTGAGAGGAAGACAGGAAACACATGTTACGGTCTGCACATGCACACATGCACACAGGCACACAGGCACACAGGCACACAGGCACACAGGAACACATGCACACAGGAACACAGGAACACATGCATACTCCTCACTACAGCAGATACACACACAACAACAGACTTCCAAATCATACTCAATACTGGTTGAAGGTGGGTGACAGTATCACAAGGCAAACAGTCACGCACACATGTCAGCATGCAGAATAAGTGTTGCTCAAGTCCATGCAGTGTGAGTGTAGACAGCCATAGTTGATGACAGTGTACATGGCTGTGGTGCATGTGTGTACATGTTCAGTGATTGCCTACACCCTGGAACACAATGTGTACAAGGACACAACATTTCTGTGCAAGTATTATAAGCTCTGCAATGTCTTGTGCACCATCACACACAGGTATATATACCATGGCTGCGTGTGTTATCTGTGTGTCACATGGGTTTCCATGTCTGATTGCAGTGTCTGTGTCTGTAGCAGATAAATGTGGACACAGGTGTAGCACATGCATGCTATGTACACACACAGGATGGGTGGTGCATGTATACATGATGGGATACTAATCCTGGACATGGCCATTGTAACAGTATGGGGTGTAGTACCATTAGCCATCATCATCATGCATCATGTGGTCACTCAAGGCCACTAAAGTGTGCTAGACCACCACCTAGCAAGCTGTACCTGATCCGCAGTGCCGTGGCTAAGTACAAAATTACACAGCCATGTTGCACAAGGGTGTGTGAGGTGTCCAATAGGGAGCATTGCCTAACATGACTGTGTTATGTGTTGAGGAGTGTTGCACAGCCGCATGCTAGGTCCCTACCCCTCAGGTATGGTATGTGTGGTGTGTGGATGACATGTGGGATACTGAAGTGTGACCTGCCAGCGTGTGTCCGGTTACACTATGTGTAGCATGTTGAAGTGTACTGCACATGACAAACGTGTTATGTTGTGTACATGTGTGTCAATTATGCCTATCCAATGTGCAGTACAGTGTTGCCACATTTGTGTCTGATGCTCTGTGCATTGCATGTGAATGAGGCAGCTACTGACATTACTGAGATGTTTCACGTCTCACAGCAAACATGCACAGCATGCATTATGCATAGGTGTGTTATGTGTACATGGCCTACACCTCACCTATGACATGCACAGTTCAATACCAAGTTTAAAGTGTTAACACACTCACCAGCATGTAACGTCTGCCCTGCTGTCACACCAGAGGGACCTGCAAGAATATGACACAGTTTGTCAGTGGCCACACCTGTGGCATTGCTACTGTGAGTGCGCTAAACTACAGTAGAACAACAGGCATAGGTGCACAGATACTATTCACATTATCAATATTGCACACAATAAGCAGCACAACTGCTAAACACAGTACACATCTCACACATGCATAATCTAACAATACAGGTAACAGTAGTCTACAGCTAGGGCATGTTACCTGCATGCTCCATGTCACTATGCTGGGTGGCTCCGGCCTCCATGATGACACATGTGTGATGTTGTTGCTGTAGGCCAGGGGCCACCACACTTAGCAGCAGTTCCTCCACTCTGGTGAGAGGGGGATGTATGGCGACCCCACCACCTGTGGCAAGCTGTTGTCTGTGGATATCAGACACATGCTGCCGGACATGTCTGATTAAATCACTGCAGTGATGGCGTACCTGCTCATATGTCCAGTTATGCATGCCTATGTCATTTACCTGATGAACAAGTTCTTGCCACAGTGCAGTATGCTCCTGCTGGTGCTGGCTGGCCCTTGAAAACAGCAGGCTATAGTGCTGTACCAGGCTGTGGTGGATTTCCTGTTCCTCTGCAGCTGTGTAGCAGGGGTTTCTGTGATGAGCCATATGCCTGGAAGACAAGTAAATGATATGTGTGAGCAAGTCATGTGGCACACTTAACATTATACAGTACAGATATCAGTTAACTGCCATATATAGCATCTGTTCATCTGTCAGAGGATACACACATTCAATACCACATATCAGTGCTCATCCCACAACTGGCTGACAGTGCCTGCCACACTCCATATGACACACCAGTATACATCAGTACTTGGCTCACTGTTTGGAATCCAATGCACAGCCTTGCCAGAGGGGTACATATCAAGCTGATGCATGCAGATATATGTCATCCATTGCAATGAACGTGAAGTACAGTTACAGTATAACCAGTAACCCACCATAGTCGTTGATGCCATACCCCTACCTAACATATGTGAACAGTTGTTAATATAGCTGGCATACTGCTGTAACAGAGTACACATGTTGCTAGGTACACACGCAAACCCTGCATCACACATGTGATTGCAGACATGGTACAGGCATCATTACATACACATCAGACATTCATACCATACACAAATGTATGCTAACACAGATTAGCATTTGCTATGTACCTTACAGTACTGGGTGCCCCTACTTACAGATACCTATGCCTGAGGAATGTAATCTTTGCAGACTGCAGGAAACACACAAGACAGTGTTACCAGGGAATGCGAACATACACCATACTGTGCTGTTTACGCCTACAGATTCAGGTGGTACAACAGTTCTAATGTCGGATGGAGTCACCAACAGTACCACTTACTGAGCACACATGTATTGCGTCAGCCTATGATGGGACACCACAGTCGTACACAAGGACCTACGTCACAACATATACCATCCTACTATGCCTGCATCCCAATAACTGACACATCTTTCTCTGGCCTCACACGTAGGACACAAACGACCATGATGGAAACAACCTCACTCCTAGCTATCACACTGTCACAGACCTTGCACACATTCACTGTCACACTCATTCCACCTCACATAGCTGGTATTGCACTGTGTACATGTCTGTGTGCATTGTGTCATAAGTAGGTAATACGTTATTGTCCCTGGGGCCTACAGCAGCCTAGCCATATGCTACCCTGGCCTGTGACACACATGTAATTAGACTTCACTTCCTCCTGTCAACCGGATACACAGAGGTGATTCCCAGGGTGTGTTACTTATCCCCCAGACAATCATCAGGGGTATGTCTGACATCTGCTACTGAGGAGCCTTGTTTGTTCATGCTGGGTGGTTTACTCCAGAGTATGGCATATTTGCCATTAGGAGCATATCCCTCCAGAATGTGCTGTTTAGTGATGTTGCATGCACTAGGGACCTAGGCCGTGTAGCCCGGTGGGATTGTGAGGTGTTGACATGGTGGTTGTCTGACTGCTATGGGTATGGCATGCCTCTGTATGTTTGGCAGAGGTAACCTCTGGGTGGCCGGTATACAACGCACTGTAGCTGTGGTTATGTGAGTCAGTCTGCATAGGGTATGTGTATCAGGGCAGTATTACCCTTTGTGAGGTATGTCTGTGGACTTTCCACTTGCTGTAGTTGTCATGTGAGGTACATACCACATGGGGCATTGTGATGAGTACAGGGGAACACTGACCTATATTTCCGTACATGACACATCGTTTGTGATTACACATACCACGTAGACAGATTACAAGACTAGTGTGGCACTGTGAATATCAAAGGGGAGGCTACTGTCCACCTGTGTCCCATGTTCCCTTCTGACACCTTCAGTGTTAGTCAGGCAACCACCCATCTGGTAGTTAGTGGGTAAAGTGTTTTGGAATGGGGTATGAAACTGCACTATCAACACTGGTGTTCAGTCCATGCCTTGGTCACCAGGCACCTGTTGCAATATGTCTGACCCTGTGTCTCCCTCTCTCACTATATATATATTTATATATCTATGTATATTTATATGGTTCTACCTCACATAAACGAAACACCATCCGCCTCTGTTTTTTTTTTATTTTGGTCTCTCCAACTGTTTGTCTGTCTGTCTGTCTGTCTGTCTGTCTGTCTCTCTCACTCACTCTCTCTCTCTCCAGTTGCTGCAATGATATTATTGCATGTGTGGACAGCAAGTACAGGCTGCTTTTGTAGGTATCTGCACATGTGCATGTGATGGCCTCTGCACCAATTGGTGCCCACCATTTAGTAATTGCATGCAGCCTGCTGTGTGGTAATTGCAGTTCTCACTGTGATTTCAGGACACTGCTATAAAATGATAGGTTAGGTAGGTGTAGACCTTTCAATTTTGCAAGATGGAGACCATGCTTGATTGCTGTGGACACTGTTGTGTCAGTCAGAAGGTTGGTATATGTCTCATATCTGAAGCTGGGTTGTAGCCAGTGACATGCATGTTGTACTAAAACCTGACTGTTGCTTCTTCAAGTACACTCTTCTCAGTGTGTAAGTTTACTCACACCTCCTAATGCTAACACTGGATACATGGGAGTATGTACTTTCTTTTGGAATTAGGGAATTAACTGGCATACAACAGTAGTTATTGCAATGTATTCCTATGGCTTTCCTATTTTCCCTTTACATTCAGTCCTTGTAATGCATGTCATATTTCTTTATTGCAATGTATTCCTATGGCTTTCCTATTTTCCCTTTACATGCACTCCTTGTAATGCATGTTATATTTCTTTCAGCACCAAGTTATTGTATATATGCTGTGGCTTAGTGGTACATCATGCAGACTGGTGAGTTCAAGGTGTGGGGCTTGAGACTGACAAGGGTATTTTATTTTGCTGCTGAGCAATACAAGGGCCTTGTCATACAGAGTGACAAAGGCACTTTGAAGCAGTTGTAAGTGAGTTGGCGTGGGTTTGTGTGACGCTTAGCGATGCTAAGCAATGCTTAGCTTAGCTTAGTGTATTTTAGCAATACTAAGCTAAGCTTAGCTTAGCTCATTTTATGTTAGCAATAGTAAGCTAAGCTTGGCGGAGCTTATCATATCTTAGCAATGCTGAGCTAGGTGCACACATGCGCACAGTGGTGCAAACCCGCTTACTATTGTTTACAAGTGCTCACTCCCACTAACCCCCGCGCTCATGTCTTTGACAGAAAAGTAAATGGGAAGATAGGAATGTGGTGATAAAGGGTGCTCAAAGAGGTGAAGACAGTAGGGAAATAGCTTGGGATGTACACGATGAGTGTGGAGAAGGTCCATAGCTGCCCATTTCTTTACCAGCAACAGCTGTGCATATGCAATACATTAGGTGGGATATTTGAAACCTTCCACCCCTGAGAGAGTGGTGAGGACATCTAAGTATCTTGTACTACCAATTATGAATATCAGGCACATGCACTGTTTGTGAACAGTTATACTGTCATTAGTATGTTACTCACATCTGAACAGTTTGTGGTTTGTGTTGGCATTAGCACAGTCTGCTCAGGATGACTGGACATATTTCTGTACTGTGTATGCCTACCTACACCCTTGGTTGTGCCTGACTACACGAGTATATAGTACCTTTGGATAGGGGTGCAGAACTGCAGTGTGCATTATTTATTATTGTGTGATGTTTATCTTGCTGAACATGCAGAGTTGCTGTGTACCTGTAAGTCTATGAAGGCTTGTAGTCTGTCTGAGTAGCTCTCACCTGTGGACATATCCAGATGGTAGACAGAGGTCAGCCTAGTATTCTTTGACTGTGCACCACAGCAGTCTTTTCAGCACCGGAACAATGGCATTGTCACAGGTGGTTGCTAGCAGTACTTCTACATGAGGTCATGCTTGTGGAATTCATTCTACAGCTATTTGCAGAGTGTGTAACAGCAGGCAATCTGATATGCCTGTGTGTTTCTGACTCTTCCAGGCCTCAGATACTCTCACGTATATATTTGAACAGCCTCAGGGAAAGGTACATATAACTGGGATACACCTGTGATATAGTTCTGACATTTTTCAGTTCAGACTTTGGGTGATTCAGTGCATTTCTCTTACTACACCTTTTCTGATGTGCAAGCGGTGTCTACTCTCACTTATTGACATTTGTTATGAAGTAAGATTCAACACCTTTCTGCCTACTGTTAGTACATTTCACAGGGAGTCAGAGGGGCACAGATAACGTTTGTTTACTAATCAGGGTCATCACTGTAGAGCAGTCACTGTTGGGAGGTCTAGCCTGTGACCTATGCTAATATGCCAATGTGTATCCTGCTCTGATACTGTGTGGGGTTTGTAAGCTGCTACTGTAACCTTATTCCTTACTAGTATGGCTGATTCTCTTTTCACAGTCATGTCATGCAATTCAACAACACCTGCTGGTTAAGGCCCACAGTACAAGATTTGTGTTATGGCATTCCTGTTTTCCCTTTTACATTCCCTCATAGTAATGCATGATATCTTTATTACAGCACCAAGTTATTGCATATCTGCTGTGGCTCAGTGGTAATTCATGCAGTCTAGTGTGTCCAAGGTCTGGGGTTCGAGACTGACAGGGGTATTTTATTTTGCTGAGGAGCAGACTACAGGCCTTGTCATACAGAGTGACTAAGGCACTTTTAAGCAGATGTAAGTGGGTTTGCACGAGTTTGCATGATGCTTAGCTATGCTTAGCTATGTGCACACAAGTGCATACCCGCTGACTACTGCTTAAAAGTGCTTACTCCCACTAACACCCGCGCTAATTTCTTTTGAAGAAAAGAAAATGGGAAAATAGGAAAGTGGTGAAAAAGGGGGCACAAAGAGGGTAGGCAGTAGGAAAACAAGCTTGGGATGTGCAGGAAGGATGTAGGGAAGGCCCATAGCTGCCCAATTCTTTACCAGCAACAGCTGTGCATATGTTAGAAATTTAGAGTGAGATTTGAAACCTTCCACCCCTGAGAGAGGAGTGAGGACAACAAAGTATGTTGTACAGCCAATTGCAATTATCAGTTTACATGTCCAGCAGACATGTGTGCGAAATGGGCAGCTATGTATGGGGAGAAATATTTTTGTGGGTACAGATTGCCCTTTTTTTTTTTTTTTCAGGTAAAAATGGAATGTGAGGTAAAGGAAGTAGGAATATTGAGGGAGGTGGGTTGAGGAGATTAACAGACAAGACAAACAAGATGCATACAGGGGCGGAGTATGACACATGTGGTGGGTACACACAATTGACGGGGACGGATATTTGGATATCGCAAGCCCATGAGCCCACAGATGGCAACAGTGGAACTGAGATCCTCACCCATGGGCAGTTACCACTGTGCCTTCACAGCCCAGGCCGAGGCTGTGCTGGGGGCTGGATAGGAGGGGCAGGCACACCCATGAGTTGCGCCACTCTCGCCTCAAGTTGGCATAGGGGATCAGTCATGGAACACCTGATCTCTCTACGCACCACAGACCAGACCCTTTGGAGGGTGAGTGGAGGCTCTCCTCTGGCCACTCTTGCAGAGGGGGGGTGAGCCCCATCCCCTGCAGCGCTTCCACCCGAAGGTGGCACAGGGCCACCGGAGGAGCAGGTCCCGGGCTGGGCACTGGTGCCAGGTGCAATCGCCAGCTGAGGTGGGAGAGGTGGGTCCGCTGGGACCCGCCTTCCCAGTTGTCCTATGTTTAGCAGTATTTAATGGCATTTTGGGTTAGTAACAAACAACACCATTCCAAATTAGTTGTAACAGCATGCATTAGTATTCCCATTAACCAAACACACATGAATTCCAAACGTTGAACAGCAAGCATAACACATGCATATTTAGAACAACAGTGGACATTCCAACAGCATGCAGAGTTGATTGGTGGCAACAGGCCATCAGGTTTGGATATGTGAACAGGGCACATGCATCAACGTACATGCAGATATGTATAAACCAACAGGACAAATGTCCATAGGAATTAATTGTGAATACACATACCCAGATTGGTGTGGAATGGCATCATTTGTGAACATAACATAGGGTGGTAAAATATTACATTAACAACTTAAAATACCTATGCGTATACTGTACATTCCTACTAGATGCAGATATATATCCCCTACATGTATTAGTACAGTTCCCTGTATGTAACATTAGAAATGTTGGTGGTGGAGATGTTACTGCTACATTAATATACATTCCATTTGTATTCATATATGTTCATATCTGGCTGTGTTCAGGTAAAGTATCATGCTACATTTGAGCAGTTACGTACAGTTCTAGCAACACACTGACATTTGTGGGATCGCAAGCACAAGCTGCTGATGTACCGGATTAACATGTACATACTATACATGTAACAGTTGAGAACTATAAATATTCTTCTGTGATACTGGCATTCCCATCAGCCAGTTTATATGGGCCTAGACAACTGTGGATGTTCAGCATTTCATACATCCATACTATCTCCATAAATCAAGGGTACAACAACATATCCAAAATGTGGGACAGACACAGTCCAGGTATTGTACTTTATTAAAAACATTTCACTCTTTGGTTGTGGCTGTCTCATTCATTTCATTATGTAGTGCATGCAGTATACCTTTATTCCAGACTTCTTATGCCTTTTTTGGTAGCTTCAAACTCTTTCTCACACTCTCACTTATTTTATATTTACATTTCAGGATGGTACTTAATTCCAGGCTTTCTTAACATTTATTACTGGGTTACAACAGTCCTTTCCAGCTGACTCACTTATTTCATATGACAGTATATACAAGGATGTATTCAAGACTTGTCTGTCCTTTATTGATGGATTAGAACACTCATTTTCAGGCTGAAGCAGTTATCTGATATTACAATACAGGTGGAAACTATTTGAGAATTGTTTACTCTTTATTAATGGATTACAATACTCTTTTTCAGGCTGCATCACTTATCTGATCTTAGAATACTAACAGAAGCTTTATTCTAGGCTTATTTGACCTTTATTACTGGGTTACAACACTGAACCCTTTTACAGGCTGTCTCACTTATATTCTATAATAATACCAGCTGAATAATTACTAACCTGCCTGGTGGCGCAGCCTTAACAGCCTATCAGCATAGGCTTGCTGATTCACGGAATGAACACCTGCAGCTGTAATATAAATGAAGGGATATTGGAACATACCTATCCATACTATAGGCTAGGATAGCATTTCTTACATACTTAATTACATGGATACTTACTCAGTATTGGGGCATTGGGCATATGACAGGCCTCCTGGATCCATCGGTTCAGTTGGTCCTCCTTTCATCGCTTCAGGTCCGCATGGTGGTGATGGACCTGCTCACCAGTCCTGGGAATGCCTGTGGCACTGGTAAGATCATGTGCCAACTGGTTCCATGCCTCTGCCTTGTATGCTGTCCATTGAACCTGGCCCTGCATGAGTCGGCCTTCATGTTGGTGGACTAGGAGCCAAACCATATATTTAGACTCCTCAATGCCCCACCTTTGCACTCTAAAGCGATTACCCTCTCCGATACATGCCATCCTGACTGCAAGTGGGTACCACAATCAGTTATGGCGAGTATTCCCACCTATGGGACTTAAATATGCCACATTTCCTGCACTTTTTTGTGATTGGCCATTTTTGAGAATTCTAAGCTGACTGCAGACCTGCTTAGTAATGGTTAATCTACTATTTCTATGTATATGTCTGCTAATAGTGGGTGCTTCTACTAACCTGTCATGGCTTAGTGGTTCTGTGGTTTGATTATGATGCACAGGGTCCTGGGTTCAAACCTTGTCACTCTTTTATTTTAATACTGTCTAGACAGGCTTGGGGGTGTGGCTGCGTTTAAGCAACCTAGCGCTACGTTGCTCCCTGGTGCCCTGGTTGGCGCTGTGCGTATGTCCGCGCAAACACATTGCACTGGGTAAAGCGTATTTAAATATTGGGCAACTCTATTGCTTTGGGTAAAGCGCTATTACACTATGGGCAACTCTGTTTAGCTGGATAAAGTGCTATTAAACTATGGGCAACTCTGTTTAGCTGGTTAAAGCGCTATTAAACTATGGGCACCTCTGTTTAGATGGGTATAGCGCTATTAAACTATTGGCACCTGTGTTTAGCTGTGTAAAACGTTGCTTAATGGCAGGCTATTATATATCTGGGTCTTTTCAAAATATATATTTTGTTCGCTGATACATTGGCCATGTCACTGCTTTTAATAAAATTTTAATCATATTTGTCTGGTATTATTTCAAATACTGATTTAAAACATAAATAAAAAGGGGAGTGGTGGGATTCAAACCGTGAATACCTTCTCTTTGTGCATACGCTCTACCATTATGCTATTGCTATTTGAATTAATTTGCATAAGTAGTTCTTATATGCTCTTCAATGTCACAATTGCTAACTGTGGTTAAGCAATGGGCACACCCACGCAAACAAGTGCAAATATGGGCAGCTATATCGTGGATTTAAAAAAAAAATTATTTTTTCAGTTTTTTAACTCTGATGGGGGTTTACAGTGTCAGGGAGTGTGGTATTGGGTGCAAGTACATTTGAGAGGACTCGCTCTTGTCTGTTGACATTATAGTTTTTAAAACGTTGCAGGGGCGTGGACTTTTAGACTGCTCGGCAGTCAGACACGCCCCCTGCTTGCCTACTCAGTCCATGTAAGAGTTACGGATGAGACAGCATGCCCTCATGAATATTCATGGAACGCTGACGTCATACCATTCAACTGCAGCCTCCGAGTAAGACATATTAAGTCTTACACGGAGGTTTCGTGAATCCGGCCCAGTATTTTATACAGTATATAAATATAGAGAAAGGTAGGTCAAATATGAAAAAAGCCAGCTTGATGCACATGTCCCAGGATAAAAAAAGTGTCCTATCCTGATGTACACACTGGTGCCAGCACTGGGAAAATACAGTGTAGAATTGTCAAGACATAAAACATTCCTACAGCAGGATTAGGCCAGGGCTTAGTGGGAGGGCAGCCTCCCTGTTGTAGAAGGAAGTAGTCCACAAAAACACAAAAACTTTTAGGCCAAAAAAAGAGCCACAAAGAGGACAAAACAGCCTATTGAGGATAATAAACAGGATTATGAGTAGTTTGCCAATGCTAACTGCTTTATTATGTGTTCAAGACATAGATGCCAAGGAATTTACCTCAGGATCAAAGCTTGAGAGGTGACTCATGGTATCTAAGTCAAGAACACATAATATTTGGTTAACATCTGCAACCGGTCATAATTCTTTGTAGTACATGGAGCTTTATCTGCTCCATGTACTACAAGTTAAAGTAAAAATGAAAAAATTCAAAGTGGTTTACTGGCTTTCAAAATCATAAAACAGAATGCTTTCAAAAAAGTAGTGCAATACTGTCCGTTATGTTTACAGATATGTTGGGCATGTTCTTTATAAAGTGTGTAGTTTTCTGACAGATTATGGAGGACTAAAGACATTAAATAATGGCATACATTTCAGTTTCAGACTTTGTATCCTAAAGTACATACATTCTACTTTCTAGATTTAGAAAAGGAAGACAGGGACATGTTACTGATGGACAGCAGGCAAAAACAAATCTTTTATTCTGTGGCTGTCATTTGTATTGGCACATTTTATTGTCTGGCATTTGACCCAACCTTAACAACTTTACCAGGGGCTGTTTAAGTAAGCAATAATGCCTGACAGGGTGTGTTTTAATATTACACATTAACACACACCCTTGAGGGCATTATTGTGCTTAGAAAATGGGCTCTCTGTAAAATTTGTGTTTTTTTCTTGCTTATTTATTTTTTTTTAAGTTCTATATTTTTAATGTAAAATAGTTCCTCCGCCTAATGTTTCATACTTGCTGTAGTATAAGTTAATGGTGATGGGAGGAAGCATTTTACATCAAACACATATAAAAAATAATATAGTGCTTGAAAATATAATAACCAAGTAAAATACGACAATTTTACATAGAGCCCATTCTCCCTCCCATACACACACACACACACACACACACACACACACACACACACACACACACACACACACACACACACACAGTCTCCTCTGCTTCATACACATACTCACACAAGATCACTCTCACTCTCAATCTCTCACACACACAGGCTCCTCTGTTTTCATTCAAGCATTCACTCACACAAGACCACTCTCACTTTCTCTTGATCTCTCTCTCTCTCACACACACACACACACACACACACACACACACACACACACACACACACACACACACACACACACACACACACACACACACAGTCTCCTCTACACATTCAGTCACACAAGATCACTCTCGCTTTCTCTCTCACTCTCTCGATCTCTTTCTCTCTCTCTCTCTCTCTCATACACAGACCTGCGTGTGCATGTGCATGCACACACAAAAACAGTCTCTCTCCTTTTTTTTTTGTTTTACATTTTACGCTTGTTAAACAGCAGAACTGCTGCTTAGCAAGAATAAAACAACGGCTTCCGTTAGGATTTTTTTTTGCAGTCCGAGCTCCATGGCAGCTTGATATGCTGCCATAAAGTGGTGGACTTGTTTGTCACTGGGCATTACTTGTAGGTTAATACCCTGCTGGAGAACATTCATTCTCCAGTCAGGGTGCTGACGTACAGTTTGCCCATTCTCTAATGTTTGTTAATGTTTGTTAAGGTCAGTTCTCATACCACTCTAGTGCTTAACCGATTTGTCTTTTTCTGAATATAGGAGTGTAATCAGCATGCTCCATGCACTACAAAGAAATTATGCATTGCTACTATTATGGAAGAAGTCCAGAATTTCCAGATATAAGATAATTAGAACGATTAGACAAAGGAAATTTGGGTCACCTAATAAAAGAAGTGACAGAGAATGTAAGAAAAGATAAAGAACAAAACTCAGATATTTTTGAAACGTATGAAAAAGAAATATGGACATGGTAAAGAAAAAAGGAGATCTGGCATGGTGTAATATTTATTAAAAGGAGAAAGCTAATCAATACAAAATAGATATTTGAAGAGAAATATAGGCAAAGACACCTGGATATCGAACATTTCACAATACAACAAATAAAAGACAAAGTGGGAATGCAGAAAACAAGATTAGTAATGCAGAAGTTAAACAAATACAAATAGAAGTTATGGATTATCTGTGAAGTGAACAATTTAGTGTGGAGAATCCAACACAGTTAATGTTGCAGCACAGTAGAATCACAGGTCCCCAGATTATGGAGCAACTGGAGAATATTTGCAATATGATGATGCTCTGGAACCTTCTGTGGGACACAGCTACTACAGTCCAAGGAAAGGAGCAGGAAATAGTGGGAACCAACACAGGTAATGTTGCAGAGTGATGGCTCAAAGGGTTTCCATATGAAGGAGCAGTAAATGAAGCATCTGAACAGGATATGTGGCAAAGGTTTTCTGGAACTTTCTGTAGACCATTTACAGGAAACAGAAAGCAAAGATGTTCTCAATCCAGAAAAAATGATTTAAGTGAAGACCAGTTTGATTATGGATAAACATATTAAGATGAAAGAAATCAGTTACAGAAAGTAAATAAGGCACAAAATATTAGACGAGTAATAAAACAGATGAACACAGTCTTTAGAACTATTGAGAGAAATTCATGCGATATAACAGAAATAAGGTTTGGTAACAAACCAGTTTGTCCAGGGACATCTTCAGAGTGGGGTTAGATAACGATATTAGTGAGAGTAAAGAGGGTAGGGGGGGAGGGATGATTGGGAGGAAATGAGGTATGGGTAGGGAGGGGCTTAAGGGGATTATGCAAGTGTAAATAGGTAAGGAATCATATTTTGGTGTGAACTTGCTATAGAGCAGGGTTATGTCCAAAACGAACGGTAGGATCTATGGTGATCAGGCAGGCCTCAGTTTATTAGTGGGGGTGAGTACTTTTTAACCATAATTGTCCTAAAGGATCTTAGGGTGGTGAGGTTCTTACAGTGATAGGCCAGGAGGAAGGGTATATACTACATAAAATGGGGACTACATTTTATTGCTAGTTATTAAATTGTTTTGGCAGTTTAAGCAATTTGGAGGAAGGTCCAGTGCACAGTAAATGAGTCGAGTTCTTAGCATTTAATTTTCTTTCCCTCGATATTTCGATTAATGCAGTAATTATGGGGAGTAGAAAGTAACGGCAGTGGTTTAGCAGGTTTTGCAGTGGTACTGAGGTTATGGCAGTGAGACGTACTTTCAGTGACATGAGGTTTAGGTAGTCTCGGCATGATGAAACTGATTTTCTCTTGGAAAGCTTTTGAAGGGGTTTCATGGGCCAGGAGGCTCTTCATGTAGGTGCAGTATGCTCTTGACTGTTAGGGGGAGTGCCATGAACAATGGGAACATGCTGTGCTTCTTTAATTTTAAAGTCAGAGCATATTAACAGCTTAACTTGGCACTCACTTCATACATCTTGATGTTAGCTGGGAGTGAGCTATGATATCATAAAAAAAAAAAAAAAATTGTCCTATTGTGTCCGCTGATGTTCCAGCTGTTCTACACTGCTTGCCTTTTCTGAGTTTCTGGATTGTGTCATTTTTGTCAGTTCCTCGAAGTTCGGGGAGATGGCTGGGATGATTGACGTGGTCCAGGAGTTATTGTTTTTGCATGAGCAGTGAGGCTGTGGCAGTCATGGAGGGGTTTCCGTGCTTTGTGGCTGGCTGGTGGGATTGCCTTCCATCTTGCCTTTTGGCTGTCTGGTTTCTTGGGGTGTGAGGATTGTGCCTTAGAGTGTTTTTTTTTTCCTTGTTGAATGGTGGTGTTGTGAGGTTATGTTGGGGGTTGAGAGCATCATGCTTTGTTTGCGGTGAGCCAGACAGGTTCTGGTGGTTGTTTGGGTTCTCCTGGATCAGGTAGATGGTGGTGGTGGCCATGTTGCCTTTCGGTTGTGCCCGTCAGGGGGTCCAGATGGCGCGGCCAGTGGTTTTGTGGTTGGGGGGAGTTTGGAGGTTTTGGATCTTTGGTGTCATCCAGTTGCCAGGGGATAGACTCGTGTGTGGAAGCTGGTAGAAGGTGGAATTTTTATAGGAAAAGAGAGAAAAAGGAAGGAATCATTGAAAGGGGTCTGTGACTCCTGCCTCTCTCTAGGAGCCAAATGTCTTTTAGTTTCATGTCTACAGTCACAATAAGAAGAGGTCATTAAGTCCAGGAAAATAAAATCTGTCTCTCTTCCCACTTTTTCACCATTTATTTACAGATAACTAATAGGACTAGATGACATAATGTTAGGTTTTTTTTTTTAATGTAGTGTAGCTAGCCGGTTTTTGCACTCTCAATGTTCACATTTATTGGTTCAAATACCTGATGCTTTAAAATAGTAAACAAGCAAAATATAGACTTGAAGGCATCCATAAATGCTGATTCTTATAGAATGAGAATGAAAAAGCATTGCTATAAATTTGATTAACTATCACAATAATTGTAGCAAATAGCATGGAAATGGTAAATGAAGTGAGTAGTGGGATGCTGCTTCATAAGTAAAATATGAGTAATGGGACACTGCTTCATAAGTAAAATAAGTGGGATTTGCAATTCAATAAATGGTAAATAAAGTGAGTAGTGGGACGCTGCTTCATAAGGAAAATATGAGTAATGGGACACTGCTTTATAAGTAAAATATGAGTAATGGGACGCTGCTTCATAAGTAAAATATGAGTAATGGGACGCTGATTTATAAGTAAAATATGAGTAATGGGACTCTGCTTTATAAGTTAAATATGAGTAATGGGACGTTGCTTCATAAGTAAAATATGAGTAATGGGACGCTGCTTCATAAGTAAAATATGAGTAATGGGACGCTGCTTCATAAGTAAAATAAGTGGGATGTGCAATTCAATAAATGTTAAATGATGGGAATAGTGGGACGCTGCTTCATAAGTAAAATATGAGTAATGGGATGCTGCTTCATAAGTAAAATATGAGTAATGGGACGCTGCTTCATAAGTAAAATATGAGTAATGCGATGCTGCTTCATAAGTAAAATAAGTGGGATGTGCAATTCAATAAGTAGTAAATTAAGTGAGTAGTGGGACGGTGCTTCATAAGTAAAATAAGTGTGATGTGCAATTCAATAAATGGTAAATGAAGTGAGTATTTTGAGGCTGCTTCATAAGTAAAATGTGAGTAATGGGACACCGCTTCATAAGTAAAATATGAGTAATGGGACACTGCTTCATAAGTAAAATAAGTGGGATGTGCAATTCAATAAATGGTAAATGACGTGAGTAGTGGGACGCTGCCTCATAAGTAAAATACGTGTAATGGGAAGCTGCTTCATAAGTAAAATATGAGTAATGGGACACTGCTTCATAAGTAAAATATGAGTAATGGGACGCTGCTTTATAATTAAAATAATTGGGATGTGCAATTCAATAAATGGTAAATGAAGTGAATAGTTGGACGCTGATTCATAAGTAAAATATGTGTAATGGGACGCTGCTTCATAAGTAAAATATGAATAGTGGGACGCAGCTTCATAAAAAAGTAAGTGAGATGTGCAATTAAATAAATGGTAAATGGAAGTGAGTAGTGGGACGCTGCTTCATAAGTAAAATATGAGTAATGGTATGCTGCCTCATAAGTAAAATATGAGTAATGGGACGCTGCTTCAAAAGTAAAATATGAATAGTATGACACTGCTTCATAAGTAAAATAAGTGAGATGTGCAATTCAATAAATGGTAAATGAAGTGAGTAGTGGGACACTGCTTCATAAGTAAAATATGAGTAATGGGACACTGCTTCATAAGTAAAATAAGTGGGATTTGCAATTCAATAAACGGTAAATGAAGTGAGTAGTGGGACGCTGCTTCATAAGTAAAATATGAGTAATGGGACGATAAGTAAAATATGAGTAATGGGATGCTGCTTCATAAGTAAAATATGAGTAATGGGGCACTGCTTCATCAGTAAAATATGAATAGTGGGATGCTGCTTCATAAGTAAAATAAGTGGGATGTGCAATTCAATAAGTAGTAAATTAAGTGAGTAGTGGGACGGTGCTTCATAAGTAAAATAAGTGTGATGTGCAATTCAATAAATGGTAAATGAAGTGAGTATTTTGAGGCTGCTTCATAAGTAAAATGTGAGTAATGGGACACCGCTTCATAAGTAAAATATGAGTAATGGGACGCTGCTTCATAAGTAAAATAAGTGGGATGTGACATTTAATAAGTAGTAAATTAAGTGAGGAGTGGGACGCTGATTCATAAGTAAAATATGAGTAATGGGACACTGCTTCGTAAGTAAAATAAGTGGGATGTGCAATTCAATAAATGGTAAATGACGTGAGTAGTGGGACGCTGCCTCATAAGTAAAATACGTGTAATGGGAAGCTGCTTCATAAGTAAAATATGAGTAATGCGATGCTGCTTCATAAGTAAAATAAGTGGGATGTGCAATTCCATAAGTAGTAAATTAAGTGAGTAGTGGGACGGTGCTTCATAAGTAAAATAAGTGTGATGTGCAATTCAATAAATGGTAAATGAAGTGAGTATTTTGAGGCTGCTTCATAAGTAAAATGTGAGTAATGGGACACCGCTTCATAAGTAAAATATGAGTAATGGGACGCTGCTTCATAAGTAAAATAAGTGGGATGTGGCATTTAATAAGTAGTAAATTAAGTGAGTAGTGGGACGCTGATTCATAAGTAAAATATGAGTAATGGGACACTGCTTCGTAAGTAAAATAAGTCGGATGTGCAATTCAATAAATGGTAAATGACGTGAGTAGTGGGACGCTGCCTCATAAGTAAAATACGTGTAATGGGAAGCTGCTTCATAAGTAAAATATGAGTAATGGGACGCTGCTTCATAAGTAAAATATGAGTAATGAGATGCTGCTTCATAAGTAAAATAAGTGGGATGTGCAATTCAATAAGTAGTAAATTAAGTGAGTAGTGGGACGGTGCTTCATAAGTAAAATAAGTGTGATGTGCAATTCAATAAATGGTAAATGAAGTGAGTATTTTGAGGCTGCTTCATAAGTAAAATGTGAGTAATGGGACACCGCTTCATAAGTAAAATATGAGTAATGGGACGCTGCTTCATAAGTAAAATAAGTGGGATGTGCAATTCAATAAATGGTAAATGACGTGAGTAGTGGGATGCTGCCTCATAAGTAAAATACGTGTAATGGGAAGCTGCTTCATAAGTAAAATATGAGTAATGGGACACTGCTTCATAAGTAAAATATGAGTAATGGGACGCTGCTTTATAAGTAAAATAATTGGGATGTGCAATTCAATAAATGGTAAATTAAGTGAATAGTTGGACGCTGATTCATAAGTAAAATATGTGTAATGGGACGCTGCTTCATAAGTAAAATATGAATAGTGGGACGCAGCTTCATAAAAAAGTAAGTGAGATGTGCAATTAAATAAATGGTAAATGGAAGTGAGTAGTGGGACGCTGCTTCATAAGTAAAATATGAGTAATGGTATGCTGCCTCATAAGTAAAATATGAGTAATGGGACGCTGCTTCAAAAGTAAAATATGAATAGTATGACACTGCTTCATAAGTAAAATAAGTGGGATGTGCAATTCAATAAATGGTAAATGAAGTGATTAGTGGGACGCTGCTTCATAAGTAAAATATGAGTAATGGGACGCTGCTTCATAAGTAAAATAAGTGGGATGTGCAATTCAATAAATGGTAAACGAAGTGATTAGTGGGACGCTGCTTCATAAGTAAAATATGAGTAATGGTACAATAAGTAAAATATGAGTAATGGGATGCTGCTTCATAAGTAAAATATGAGTAATGGGACGCTGCTTCATAAGTAAAATATGAATAGTGGGATGCTGCTTCATAAGTAAAATAAGTGGGATGTGCAATTCAATAAATGGTAAATGGAAGTGAGTAGTGGGACGCTGCTTCAAAAGTAAAATATGAGTAATGGGACGCTGCTTCATAAGTAAAATATGAGTAATGGGACGCTGCTTCATAAGTAAAATATGAATAGTGGGACACTGCTTCATAAGTAAAATATGAGTAATGGGACACTGCTTCATAAGTAAAATATGAGTAATGGGACGCTGCTTCATAAGTAAAATATGAGTAATGGGACACTGCTTCATAAGTAAAATATGAGTAATGGGACGCTGCTTCATAAGTAAAATATGAGTAATGGGATGCTTCATAAGTAAAATAAGTGGGATGTGCAATTCAATAAATGAAGTAGTAAAATATGAGTAATGGGACGCTGCTTCATATGTAAAATAAGTGTGATGTGCAATTCAATAAATGGTAAATGAAGTGAGTGGGAGGCTGCTTCATAAGTTAAATATGAGTAATGGGAAGCCTAAAATATGAGTAATGGGACACTGCTTCATAAGTAAAATATGAGTAATGGAACGCTGCTTCAAAAGTAAAATAAATGGGATATGCAATTCAATAAATGGTAAATGAAGTGAGTAGTTGGACGCTGCTTCATAAGTAAAATATGAGTAATGGGATGCTGCTTCATAAGTAAAATATGAATAGTGGGACACTGCTTCATAACTAAAATAAGTGGGATGTGCAATTCAATAAATGGTAAATGAAGTGAGTAGTGGGACGCTGCTTCATAAGTAAAATATGAGTAATGGGATGCTGCTTCATAAGTAAAATATGAGTAATGGGACACTGCTTCATAAGTAAAATATGAGTAATGGGACGCTGCTTCATAAGTAAAATAAGTGTGATGTGCAATTCAATAAATGGTAAATGAAGTGAGTAGTGGGACGCTGCTTCATAAGTAAAATATGAGTAATGGGACACTGCTTCATAAGTAAAATATGAGTAATGGGATGCTGCTTCATAAGTAAAATATGAGTAATGGGACACTGCTTCATAAGTAAAATATGAGTAATGGGACTCTGCTTCATAAGTAAAATAAGTGGGATGTGCAATTCAATAAATGGTAAATGAAGTGAGTAGTGGGACGCTGATTCATAAGTAAAATATGAGTAATGGGACGCTGCTTCATAAGTAAAATATGAATAGTGGGACACTGCTTCATAAGTAAAATAAGTGGGATGTGCAATTCAATAAATGGTAAATGAAGTGAGTAGTGGGACGCTGCTTCATAAGTAAAATATGAGTAATGGACGCTGCTTCATAAGTAAAATATGAGTAATGGGATGCTGCTTCATAAGTAAAATATGAGTAATGGGACACTGCTTCATAAGTAAAATATGAGTAATGGGATGCTGCTTCATAAGTAAAATAAGTGGGATGTGCAATTCAATAAATGGTAAATGAAGTGAGTAGTGGGATGCTGCTTCATAAGTAAAATATGAGTAATGGGACACTGCTTCATAAGTAAAATATGAGTAATGGGATGCTGCTTCATAAGTAAAATAAGTGGGATGTGCAATTCAATAAATGGTAAATGAAGTGAGTAGTGGGACGCTGCTTCATAAGTAAAATAAGTGGGATGTGCAATTCAATAAATGGTAAATGAAGTGAGTAGTGGGATGCTGCTTCATAGGTTCATAGGTTCATAGGTTCATACTAGTCTTTTGGGGCTAAAAAATAAGTGTGTGTTTTTCAATAAATTAATATGTGGATATTGTTTTAAAGTAAAAGTAAAAGTAAAATATGATTAATATAAATGAGTAAGGGGATCTGCTAAGTTATTTTAAGTAAAAATGGGTATGAATTGTGCTTCAAAGTGAAAAAATGGGGTAATGGGATTTATTTTTAAAATGAAAATTTTTGGGACAGGGTAATAAAAGAAGGGGAGCCATGAGTAATTAAAAGAAAATTGTTTGGTTTGATTTTGGTATAATGGGGGGCTGCTTCTTAAGTAATAAAGGGTTTGGAATGGGAAAAATGAGGGTAAAGAAGGGATAAAAATTATGATTGGGGGCTATAAAAAATGTAAATGGCGGGTTTCAAATAAATATATTGGGGGTAATTTTTAAATGGATTAAATGTGGTAATTTGGGGCTTTTTAAAATGAATAATGGATTTTTGAGGGCCCCCTTCATTGTCTGTTTTAGGGTGGGGTGCTGCTAAAATGAAAGGAATTTTTAGTAATTTGGGAAATGGGGTTGGCCCGTCAAAAAATAATAAAAGAGAGGGAGGGTGGGGGGATGCCAGTAAAATTTTTGGGTCTGACCTAAAGTAAAAATTTTGTGGAGTTAAATTAAAAATAATTTAAGTGGGAGCTTATCATAATAAATATTTTATCAAATTTTAATGGGATGTGTGGAAGTTGGGTGTTTTAAAGAAAAAAAAGTGGGCAGGACTCCAAAAAATAATGGTGGTCCTGTCTTAATAATTTTTGTGGATGATGTTCATAGCTTTAAAATAAAAGGGGGTGTGGATCTGTTGAGGAATAAGGTGTTTTGGGGAATATTTAGTAAGTAAAAAGTAGTAGTGGGGGGGTTTTTTTCATGAAAACCCCGGTATTTATGTGTGTGGGAGCTGCTCTTTTAAATTAAGTGGGGAATTAAAAATTTTTGGGAAAATGGCTAATTCATAAAGTTGAATGTGTGGGGGTGTATGTCATTTTGGTAATTCTGAGAATTTGGGATTAATTCTAAGTAATAAAGAAAGTTTATTTAAATGTGTGCAATTTTCTTTTAAAATGTGGGGGTTTTTTGTAATATGATAATGCCCCTTTGGGAGTATATGAGTATTATGTATGGTTTGGGGGTAGAAGGTTTAGGATTGGGTTTTATTTTGGGAAGCTTAAATTTAAGGGGCATAAAAAAAATTTTTGGTTCAATATTTTAAGGGGTAAGGATTATGGTTTGAGTGATGCAAAAGTTTTATGTGGTTGGGTTGTTAATTAGTAAAAAGTATGGTCTGTTTTAAATGGGGGACTTCTGGAAATAGAGTATGGGTGTGTCAGGGATATGGTAGGGTGGTAAAAGTTGTTATAATTAATGGGATCTATGTTATAGAGTAATGAGTTATGTTTGGTGTTAAAAAATATAATGGTTTTGGGGAAAAAATTTTCTGTTCTAAGTGAGTGGGGGGTTCTAAATAAAATGGTTGGGCTTTATAAATAAATAATGGGTGGTTCTAAATTTTTGGGAAAAAGGGGGGTTGTGGATCTTTATAATAATATGGTTGGGGGTTTTTAAAATAAAATGAAAGTATGGGGGTGCTTTAAAATAAAGGTTAAATAAATTATGAAGGAGGTGATGCTGCTCTTAGGGTTTAGATTTGGGGTGTGCATTTAAATTTCATTTAAAAATGGTTGTTTTGGGGTTTAAAAAATATGGGTAAGGCTTTTAAAAAAAGTAAGGGGGCTTTAAAGTAAAATTGGTATGGGTGCTGGTCTAATAAAATATTAAATAATTTTTAAATGTCATTGTTATAAGTGGTTCATTCTTTGGTTTTTAAGGGGGAAATGCTTCAAAGTAAAAAGAGTTGTGTTTTATTTTCATTAGTAGGGGGCGCTCATAATAAAATGGACGCTTCATAAGTTTGGGGTATGGTGTTTGGGAAAAAGGAGTAAATTTCTGTTATGGTATGGGAGCTTCTAAAAAATAAAAGTGTTAATTTTGGTTTTGGGGTTTTTGGGCTGTTCAAAAAAAAGGTAATGTGTTTGTTTTGTTGGGGTGCCTTGGGTTCTGCTTTTTTGCTGCTTAAATAAAATAATGGTGTGTTTATGTTTGGTTTGCTGTCATTAAAATTTATGTGAATAATTGAGTAGGTGGTTCAAAGTATATGAGTTGGGACTGCTCATAGGTATATGGGGATTCAAATTGTAATTTGAGGATGGGTCTTGTAATAAAGTAACATTGTAAGAAGGTTCAAGTAAAAAATGAAATGACCTTTAAAATAAATGTATTGGAATTTTTTTTAAAATAAAAAAGGGAAGGGGAAAATAAATGGAAATAATGTAATGGGTTTCTTATAATTTGGTGGCCAAATAAAATAAAAGGGGGTACAGGTAAATGAAAATAAAAAGGGACTTTTTTTTAAAAAAAAAAAATGGGGGTTGAAAATTTATAAATTAAAATGAAAAAAATTTTGGAATTGTGAAATAAAAGAAAAAACAAAAAGTAAAAAAAATAGATTAGGGGGTTTTTATAAAAAAAAGGTGTCAATTTTATAAGAAAAATATAGGGGGATTTAAAGAAATAGAGAAGGGGATGCTTCTAAAAAAATGAGAAAACCCTTCTTAATAAAATAATGGTAAGAATGCTTTGTTCATAAAAAAAGGATGAGTCAATAAGTAAAAAAGGGGGGATGGTAAAAGGGGGAGAAAATTATAAGTAAAAAATGGTGGGAAAAATGTAATAAAAAAAGGGTGATATAACTTTAAAATATAAAGGTAAAAAAATTGAATACTTTAAAGAATGATTGGAATGCCTTATAAAAAAAAATATTGGATTGTTTGTAAAAAAAGGGACCCTTTCAGTAATGTACCAAATAAAAATATGAATGGGCCCGCTTCATAAGTAAAATATGTATGGGGGTGCTTCATAAATAAAATAAGGGGGTGTGCAATTCAATAAATGGTAAATGAAGTGAGTAGTGGGTCGCTGCTTCATAAGTAAAATATGAGTAATGGGACGCTGCTTCATAAATAAAATATGAGTAGGACGCTGCTTCATAAGTAAAATATGAATTGGGGGAATGCTTCATAAGTAAAATAAGTGGGGTGTGCAATTCAAAAAAGGTAAAAAAGTGAGTAGTGGGGGTGCTTCATAAGTAAAAATAGTAATGGGATGCTGCTTTAAGTA